>NC_056741.1:1679385408-1679685408 GCF_019279795.1 Protopterus annectens
ATCTGTTTACCTTAATGAAGTGCACAAACTTCTCAGATGCATTTGTAAATCTAATTGAGCATTTATACAAAGGAATGTTGGCTTATATTAAGGTAGGAACATATGTTTCACAAAAAATACCCATTCTTAAAGGTACAAAACAAGGATGTCCACTTTCTCCATTATTATTCAGTTTAGTAATGGAGCCTTGGGCTAATTTGATCAGAAACAGTACTGACATAGAGGGTTTTGAAATAGATGAAAATACAACATCCAAAATTCAACTTTTTGCAGATGATGTTCTAATTACATCAGCAGGATCTAATTCTTCTATGCAGTCTCTATTTGATAACATGATGAATTTTAAAAGTATTTCTGGTTTAATATTCAATGAAGAAAAACTAAAATACTACCTATATATACACGAAAAAATATTCTCATTAGTGATTTTACTAAATATGTACCCAATTCAGGTCAGATAACTTATTTAGGTATAATACTATCTAAAGATATTAAATCTATTATATATAATAATTATAATACCTGTTTTCTTAATATACAAAATCTTTTAATACCTGGAATAATATGTTTTACTATGGAGGAGAGACTTACAATTATTAAAATGATAATATTCCCCAAGATTTTATACTTAATACAATCAATAATACTTCCACCTACAAAAATAATTATCAAGAAACTGAATACACTAATGTTAAATTTCCTATGGGCACCTAATAGACCTAGGATTGCATTAAAGAAACATACTAATAGCTGGTCTCAAGGGGGTATTACTTTTCCAGACTTTAATTTATATACTATCTCTTCTATTGTAAAAGTTATTACTTTATTAATAGATCAGTCATATGTCGCAAAATGGAAAGATTATTGGGAACTAATTAGTATGCACTTCATGAAAATGTCTACTTCACCTATTACACCTAAACATATGGTTTGTTACCCATTAAATATTATTATTAGTTATCGTAACTTTATATTCATGCACCCTAAGTATAGGGAATGGAATTTTATTGTATTCCCTATAATGTATACTCAGGGTATGCTTTTGTCATCTACTTCTGAAGGAACTCATTTAGCTATAGATAATGATCTAAAGTACTGGTATCAGTTGATATCTGATAATAAAGTTAAAAATCTAGATTTCTTAAAACAAGAATTTGATCTAAGAGAAACTTGCTGGTTAGAGGTTCAGACCTTTAGACAACATCTCATTAATAAAATAGATCTAATGTCTATAACAGTTAAAGAATCTATTCCAACACTGATTGATTACTTGATATTAAATTTACAACATAAAGTTTCTGATAAAGGTAAACTTTCATACATACATAAAATTATCAGACAAGAAACTTTTTACAGTGTAGATTCATACTGAAATTATTTCACTTCTATTAATGGGGACCCACCAAATCAACAAGATAAACAATATATATTGGAATCTGCTTATAGAACTACGTCTTCCATTGTCTGGAGACTTTATACATGGAAATTTTTACATAGATCGTTTTATACACCTTTGATGATGAATAAAATAAATAATAAAGATAATTTATGTAAGAGATGTAATGTAGAAATTAATGCTGACTGGGCTCACATGTTTTATGACTGTATAAAATTGAAAGTATACTGGAAGTCAATTAATGCAGGCTCTTTTTACAGATAATTTCATTATTTCTAAATCTCTTATATTATTCAACACACCTGTACCTCAAAGTGTTAAAAAGGTTAAGCTTTCCTTGTTATGGTCTATTCTAGCAGTGGCTAGGAAAATAATAACTAGAAATTGGATTTCAGATACACCTCCTTCGTTCAATGAATTTAAAAATGTTATGAATATAGTGTGCCATATGGAAATAAACACAATTAGGACAAGAACAAATAGAAAAACATCTTATTATATTGTATGGGATAATTTACAAAATTTGTTAAAAAAATTTTAATTTCAATAGCATGGTATTTTAGTTTAATTAATTGATCTGATTGTAGTGGATGTCTTTGCAAATACTTTAGTTGTTTTGTTGAATATTATAATAATACCTATTTTTAATTACTTGTATAAAATTGTTATGATATTTCTCTTATATGTTAAAACAATAAATCTGTTTTGAAAAAAAAAGAAATAATACAAAATCATCTACAGTTTAAGTAATTATACCAAATTAGACATAATGTGAAAAAAATGGTTAAGAATAGATACAACTTAAATGACAATGATTTAATATTTAGAGAACTTTTGCCAGTTTTGTAATGAAATTAAAGGTAAGTTAGTACAATGCAAACAGGAATTGCAGTATGAAGTTAGACAAAAACAGGGATCTGAAGTAGTTAACTTCATTTTATCTGCAACCTGTGGGTATTCGGATCCATATCGGATCTGAGCTGACAACTTTAGAAGCATCTGCTCCGAGCTCCAAGCTCCTCCCCCTTACCCTTAACCCATCACCATCTCCTGCCTTCCCTCACATCTCGTTTGCCACTTTTTGCATCAGCATCGTGGTCTCTGTAGCTCTGAGCCTTAGGGTTTTCACAAGTGCTTTTGGGTTATATTTTTTTTTTTGTGTGAGTGAGAAAGTTTTTCTCATTAGTTCCCTTTCCTCCCCCTAAACGCTTGTTCATTGGTTATATAAAAAAAAATGTTTTAGTTTGTGCAGTAGTTATTGTGTAGGCCCTTCCCCTCCCTATAGGTGTGCATGATCAATAGTGTGTTGGGGTTTGGTAGGTGTGGCTGTGTGTGTGAAAATGTCAGATCAGCCAAAACCTACTTTTAAGAAATACACAGAGTGTGGCCATAAGCTTTCACTGGCGGATGGTCACACTCTGTGTGTTGTTTGCCTGGGCATAGCCCATTTATCCTCCCAGTGCAGTGTGTGAGCTGGATTCAATCTGAGGACCCTGAAGGATAAGAAGGTCAAACTGGTGGCTAAAGGCCTGAACCCTGCTTCCACGTTGGACTCTTTAGCCTCGGCCTCAGTTTCTGCAACTCCCACCCCCCCTCTGGCTGGGACTCACCCCCCTGCTAGACCTACTGAAGGGGATGCAAAAGGGAGAGACAAAAGAAAAGATTCAGACAAAAGAGACAGAGAGAAGAAAGGGGATAGGCCCAGTAAATGGTCTCCAGCTTGGGAGTCCTACCCTCGCCCGACTTCCAAGATACTGAGACCTGTGTCTCCTCAGATCCACTCATCCAGATTCTCCCCAGAGCCGACAGAGCCTTTGGAGCTGAGGCCTTCCTCCAGATCCTCCCAGCAACCAGCCAGATCCAAGTCGGTCACTTCCTCGAGCTTGACTCGGATATGGACAGGATGATGAGATTTATTTGGACCCAAATCCAGATGGGAGTCTTACCAGGCCCCTCTCCCTTTGGAGGGGGGACCTCCATGCCCTTCTTTCATCCGATTTCTCCTTCTCCAATCCGGCCTGCGGTTTCGGGGTTTATCGATCCGAGAATCTTTGGAGCTGGGGATTCAGTGCCGATGGTTCCTCCAACCTAGACTTCGGCGATTACCTTGAGTTCCTCGGATCTAACCAGTTCAGATCCGAGCAGCTCTCAGGGCCAAGGATGGGGAGTCGGTCCCGAGGGGATGGAAGTGCCTTCGGCTCTGACTTTGTCGGATCCAAGCCATTCCTTTGGAGCTCCGGCTACCCTAGCCTCAGCCCCTATCCTCATGGCGGACCTGGGAGAGCTTCCTCCTTGTTGGGTGCTCAGGAGATGTGCTGTCCATCAGCGTTCGATGTGGTGGAGAGGGTTCTCTCCCAAGGATAGAGACCCCAGCCTATTTCCTTGGATTCCCCCCAGACTCCCTCGGATTCAGTTACGAATCCCTTCAGCTTGTCTCAGGAACAGCCCATGCTAGAGGAACCCTAGGTGGTTCCCCTGGGGGAAGCAACCGTGGCTCATGAGCCCTCTTCAGAGAGTCCCACTGAAGAGGGTCCTCGTAAGCACACGTGCAAAAGTAGGAACTTGGACTCCCCTGAGTCCCTTACAGAAGACACTGATTTAGATGAAGGGGGAGGTTACTCCAGGTCACCTCCCGAGGATGTCTCCTTTGGAAACATCATGGAGATCCTCCGCCAGAGGGAAGGTTGGTCAGCCCCAAAATCTTCTATGGATGAATCAGTGTTCCTAGAGGGTTTTGGCATGGGCCCATCTATGTCCTGGGTGTCCCCACCAGCGGATCCCTTGGTGGATCTCATCACCACGCGGGCATGTAAGGAGCTTAACACCATAGAGCCGATACCTAAATGCCAGGACAAGATTCTTTCTCCACCCTCAGACAGACAGGCATGGTATAAGGAATCCTCTGTGGACACTATAGTTGCAGCAGTCACCAAGAGGGAACTGGCTCAGGAAAGTTCCTCTGTCCACCCTCCGGACAAGGAGTCCAGGATGGTGGATCGATTTGGGAAGCGAGTTTATTTTTCAGCGACGTTTTCCATCTGAGCACTGAACTACTTGGCACACGTTATATGACTGCAGTGAGACCTAATCACGGAGTTATCTGAGTCGCCCCCAGAGTCTTTATTGCAAGAGCACAAGCATCTGTTCTCCACAAAAAACGTCAACTCTGGAGTCCATATCAAACACATCCATGCACCTCCATTCCTGTGCTACAGAAGGAGCAGCTAGGGTGGCTGGGAATGGCGTAGCTATGAGGCGACGCACTTGGCTCAGACTGTGTCAGTTTGTGGACCCCTTCAAGGCATCTTTTACAAATGCTCCCTTCGATGGTTCTTCTCTGTTTGGGAAGACCATACATGACACCCTTGTCCAGAGTGAAAAAGATGGGAAGACCTTGTCTGCCATTGGAATCTGCTTCTCTAGTCCTCAAAGATCCTTTTCCAGGAATCAGAGAGGGCAAAAGAAGATGTGGTTCTGGAAATCACAGTTTTCCCAGGACTCTCAGGACAACTCGTCCCCTAGAGGCAGAGCGTGACATGACAGATGCCGTCCCAGAGGCAGAGGGGGTCCGAGGAACTTTGGGTCTAGGGAGCCCTTCTTGGACAGGCCCGCGCAGCAGTCCTGAGGTGTTGCCTGACTGTCCTACTCTGGAGGCAGTCGGGGGGAAGATTATCATTGCACCCAATGATGTGGGAGTCATTGGGTGCTTCAAATAATAGTCCCCGGAGATCGCAGCGGGACACCCATTTGTTTCACCCACAGCCCAAGCCACAGTGACCACGGATGCCTCCCAGCTTGGGTGGGGGGGTCATTATCTGAGGAGGATGGTCCAAGGCATGTGGTCCCAGATCGAGACCAGATTGCACATCAGTGTTCTGGAGATGAGAGCAGTGCTTTTAGCATTGCAAACCTTCCACACTGTTCTTCCTCCGGGGACTATTGCAATTCAGTCAGACAATGTGTCGTTTGTCTGGTACATCAGCAAACAGGGAGGAACCAGATCTTACCCTCTGTGTCATGAGGCCATGAGAGTATGGCAGTGGGCGATCTCCACCAGTCGGTTTCTGTTTGCAACACACATCCTGGGACACGCCAACATTTTAGTGGACAGATTGAATCAGGCTATTCTAATGCCATATGAGTGGTCTCTGAAACAGTCGATAGTGGAGGAGATCTTCCTTGCATGGGGACAGCCTTGCTGCGATCGAGAAGTGCAATGAGTTTTTCGCTCTGATTCCCTCAGCAGGGGACTCCCCCAGAGATGCTCTAGTCCATGCTTGGACTCCCAGGTTACTGTACGCTTATCCCTCATTATCACTCATTCTGAAGTTTCTTCAGAAAGCTTGCCGACTAGGGTGCTACGTGATCCTCATTGGCCTGTTCTGGTCTCGTCAAGTGTGGTTCCCCTTCCTCTGGTCTCTTGTTCTAGCTCCTCCTTGGATTCTGGATCCCTGCTCAGATCTTATTTCTCATCCCTCGGGTGAGCAGGGAAGGGAGCATTTGTAAAAGATGCCTTGAAGGGGTCCACAAACTGACACAGTCTGAGCCAAGTGCGTCACCTCATAGCTACGCCATTCCCAGCCACCCTAGCTGCTCACCCAACCTGGAGAGCCTCAAGCTGACAGTTTGGTTGCTCCAGTTCCCTTGATTGCCAGGACTCCCGGTCTTTTGTCTTCAGTGAAAACTATTCTGGTGGAGTCTCATAAGGCTTCCACTAGGAAGATTTACCACAGTAAATGGAAACAATTCTTTATTTGGGCTTCGAATTTCCACGTTGGCGAAAACATGAATGCCCTGGCCTCTTCTAGACTGTGTAAGGCTTTTCTTAAAGGCATCTTTCTTTTGCTTCCTCCAATTAAGGACTCTGTTCCTCCTTGGGACCTTACCTTTGTTCTCCAGGCTTTAGTTGCTCCCCCCTTTGAACCTGCAGCATCAGTAGATTTGAAGTTCTTATCCTGGAAGACAGCCTTCCTAGTGGCCATTACGTCAGCTAGGAGGGTTTCTGAACTTCAGGCTTTGTCTGCCGTGCCCCCTTACATGATCTTCCATAAGGACAGGGTTTCTCTCCATACAAACCCTTCTTTCTTACCAAAAGTGGCTTCTGAATCAAACATTAATCAAACAATTAACCTGCCTGTTTTTTTTTCCAAATTTTCAGAACAAGGGTGAATATAAACTGCATTTGCTAGATGTTCATAGACAACTTCATTTTTATTTACACAGAAGAAAACTCTTCCATAAGTCTGACCAGTTATTTGTGTCTTTTTCTAAGCCCTTTTTGGCTAAAGTCATCTCCAAGGTTTACTTAGCTAGATGGATTACACTATGTATTTTGCAAATTTACAAAGACAAAGGTTTGTCTCCACCTGGTCCTGTTAAAGCTCATTCTACCAGATCTATGGTGACTTTTGCCTTTTGGTCTAGGGTCTCACTGGCAAAGTCACATGCCTTCATTTCGCATTATAAGTTGGATTTGATCTCCAGAGGGAGAGCATCCTTCGGCTCTATGGTGCTCAGGAATATCCTTCCATGAGGGCCTTCCAGTAGTTTGAGTAGCTGGGGACTCTGTCCCACAGGTTGCAGATAAAATGAAGTTAACTATTTCAGATAAAGAAGTTATGTACTCACCATAACGTTCCATCTGAGTAGTTATACTTCATTTTTCTGCAACCTTCTCCACCTCATCCTTCCCCCAAACCTGCTCATGAGATTTTCAGGTATGGTTTTTGCTAAGTTGAGTTGCTGATTGGTTGGAGTTGCGGCAAACTTAATGTGAGGGAAGGCAGGAGATGGTGATGGGTAAGGGGGAGGAGGTTGGAGCTCAGAGCAGATGCTTGAAAAGTTGCAGGCTCGGATCTGATATAGATCAGAATACCCACAGGTTGCAGAAAAATTAAGTGTAACTACTCAGATGGAACATTATGGTGAGTACATAACTTCTTTTTATGGCATATGCAGAAATAGAGTCAGGGAAGAGAAATTGATTAATGGAAGAAAGTGAGTGAAGACAGGAGAGTAAGGCAGCATAAGGCATGAATAGGTATTTGTTTATGATTAGAGATATAGTTCATCATAAGGTTGAACAGGAACAGAGACAAATTTTCGTTAGAAAGTCTTTCAGAATGGTTTTAACGGCCTGGAGGGAGGGTATTGATCTTATGGTTACAGGTAATGAGTTCAGGCCTTAGCAACATGATGAGAGTACAGACCATGCCCAGCAGATTTGATAGGTTTGCGGACAGAGAGGTCATGACCAATTAGGAACATCATTGTGTAGACTGGTGTTTAATGCTTGGCAAGCAGATGGATGCTGGATAATTTTATAGGTGGTAAGACGCTGTATGTATGTTAGCTGATGGGGTTTAGGCTTTTTAGTGCTATACAGTGGTGGATTCTGAAAGGGGTCATCATCATCATCATCCCCCTTTTTTCTCATTTACATGGGGTCGGGGTATCATATTAACTGTCGCCAACTCTCTCGATTCAGTGCCACTCTCCTGCCTTCTTCAACACTCATGCCTGACTGTCGCAGATCTTCTTTCACACAATCCATCCAACTCTTTGCTGGATGCCCTCGCTTCCTCTTACCTTCTTCCTGTCTGTCCCAAATCTCCCTCACCAGATTGTCTTCTGCTTATCTACACATGTACCCATACCATCGTAATCTGTTCTCTTTGATCTTTTCTGCAATTGGAGCTACTTTGGCTTCTGCTCTTATGTCCTCATTTCTTCGCCTGTCCCGCAGTGTGCATCCTACCACCTTTCTCAGGCACTTCATTTCCATCACCTCTAGCTTCTTCAACTGTTCTGCTTTACTGCCCAGGTTTCTGTACCATACAGTAGTACTGGTCACACCACTGTCTTGTACACCTTACTTTTCAGCTTCTTTGGCATTCTTCTGTCATAGACTACACCTGATACTCTATGCCAGTTGGCTGTAGCCCCTCTGATTCTAGCTTTGACCTCTTCATTCAGACTACCCTTCTCCTCAACCACCCCTCCCAGATACTTGAAGCTGTTTACCTGTTCCACTATCTTCCCATCTATCTCTATTCTCAGCTTCTTCTGATTTCCCCAATCTGCTGCCATTACCACTGTCTTATCTGTGCTTAGTTTCATCCCATGCGCCTTCAGATTTGCATTCCATTCTCCTATCCTTTGCTGAAGTTCTAGATCAGAGTCTACCTGTACTGCCACATCGTCTGCATACAGCAGCTTTGTTGCTCTGACCCCTCCAACCTGTTTGCTGATGTAGTCCATTACCAGTATGAACAGCAGAGCTGAACCCTGGTGTACACCCACTCCCACTGGGAACCCCTCAGTGAGGCCAAACACTGTTCGTACTTGAGTCACTGGGTCCTTGTACATAGCCTGTACTAATTCTACCAATGTTTCTGAGACTTCAAACCACCGTAGTACTGCCCAGATCAGCTTTCTTGGGACCTTGTCATATGCTTTCTCCAAGTCTAGGAAAGCCCAGTTTGACTCTCTTCTCTTCTCTAGTTTCTTCTCAAGTATCTGTCTCAGTGCAAACATCGGGTCAATTGTGCTGCATCCTGATCTGAATCCGAACTGTTCATCTCCCATCTTACATTCTACTATTCTGCATATCCGTTTATCAATCACCCTCTCCAGAACTTTCATGCAATGTGGTAGGAGTTTGATGCCTCTGTACTGTCCACAGTTGTGGATGTCCCCTTTGTTCTTGTACACTGGCACGAGTATGCTGATTCTCCAGTCATCTGGGATACGCCTTTCTCTCCACACTGCAATTAGTACCCTCAGGAGCCATTTCTCCCCTAGCTCACCCAGCATCTTTATCATATCTGCTGTGACCTCATCTGAGCCTGCTGCTTTCCCTGACTTCATTTTCCTTAGTGCTGCTCTTACTTCTTCTAAGCTGGGCTCCTCTTCTACTCTCATTGTAAGCTGTTTCTGGGGCAGTACCGCTTCTGTGGGGTTTTCTTCATTCAGAAGCTGCTGGAAATACTCCTTCCATCTGCCTTTGATGTCCTGTGGGCTGGTAAGCAGGTTATTGCTGGAATCCCTTATGAAGGGTGTCTGACTATCTTCTTTATCTTTCTGTCTTTGCCTTGCAACCTGGTATAGTTTCTTTGTGCCCCTTACTGAGTCATTTTCCAGAAGCTGATAGAGTGCCTCTGATGCCCTATTCTTTGCTATTGCAACTTCTTTCTTAGTTTCCTTGTTAGCCAACCAGTAGTCCTTCCTAGCTTGGTCAGTCTTTTCAGTCTCCCACTTCTTCCTGCACTCCTTCTTTCTTTTGATTACTTCCTGCACTTCTGCATTCCACCACCAACTTTCCTTATGTACCTTATTTCCATACCTGGCTCGGCCACATATCTTTTCTGTAGTCCTAACACATGCTGTTTTTAGGCGCTCCCACTCTTCTTCAACTCCACCTATTTCCTCCTCTTCTTGGGGTGCTAGAGCCCTGAGTAATTCCTTGAACTGCTGTACTTTCTCTCCAGTCAACTTCCAGGTCTTCAGCCTGGTCTCTGTTGACCTTAGAGCATTCTCTGACCACTGCTTGCAGCTGATTGTGGCAACTACTGGTTAATGTGTGAACCAACTGTTTCACTGGTGATGACTTTGCAGTCATGGATTCTACCCCAGTGCCTTTTCCTTACTAGGAGGAAGTCTACCTGAGTTGCATGTTGGCTACTCTTGTATGTGATCTTGTGACTGTCTCTCTTTCTGAACCATGTGTTGGCTACTGTCAAGCCATTTGCCAGACAGAAGTCTAGAATGGCTTCTCCTTCTTTATTCCTATTGCTCCACCCATGTGGACCCAGGCAGTCCTCATATCCTGTTCTGTCTGTCCCGATATGTGCATTTAAGTCACCCATTATCAACACCAATTCATGTTGTCCTGCTTTATCTAGTAGGTCTTGCAACTGCTGTCTGAATGCACTCTTTTCCTCACTATCACAACCCTGCTGTGGGGCATAGGCTGAGATTATGAATACTGTCCTATCATTACACTGGAGTCTGATTGCCATGAGTTGTCATTAATTCTGATGATATCCCTCACTGACTTCTGAAGCCTCTGTCTCACCACAATTCCTACACCATTTCTAGCCTGTCCACCACCTGAGTAGTAGAGTCTGGATCCCAAGCCAAGTGGCTTTGTTGCACTGCCCTTCCATCTCATCTCTTGGATACATAGGATGTCCAGCCTCCTCCGTATCATCATGTCATCCATTTCTAAGCTGCGTCCTGTCAGTGAACCTACATTAAGCGTAGCAATTCTCAGTTCATGTTTGGCAGGTTGGTTGGTTTTATGTCCAGCTTTCACTCAACAGAGCTATCCCAGGTAACCCAGGCTGGGCAACTAGACACCGGCCAGCCAGTAGCCTATTGACCCAGGGCTGCTGGGCTTTTATGGTGGGCACACACTGGCCAATAGGGGCACATATACCCCTCCCACCATTAGCATGGGTCCCTGGCGTGGGTCAGAGAGTAGGCCGGGTCCTCAACCCACTTATCACCGGTAACTACCGATGCCAATTTTTTTGGCAACAGTCAAAATGACCAAATCACCTAGAGCCATATTTTACACCGTCGAGTGGCTGGCCCTGCCACGGCGCGCAGTTTGTGATCCGTATTCTCCTATCTTGAGGATACTGCGCACCACAATAGATGCCCAAAGCGGTTGGTCTTTTTACAACTCTTCCCCCCATTGGGCACCATGTAGAGTCTGTGCTGCTGCCCACAGCTCCATTCATTGGTGAGTTTGAGATGGAAACACTCAGCATGTTTTTCGGACATGGGAGAAACCCCACGGAGACACAGAGAGAACATGCAAACTCCAAACAGGCATTAGTCGGAGGTCAGGATTGAACCCTGTACCTTGTGCATTGCAGGTGAAGACCTGAACCACTAAGCCAGCTGGTCTCTGAAAGGGGTATTTGCTGCAAATTTAGCTATTTTATTGTAGCACTGTTCATATTTTGATTTTTGCGATGCTTGGAGGTTAGTAAGGATGGGAGCACCATAAAGTAGTAAGAGGAGGAGGAGGAGGTAAGTAGTGACAAGTGTAATTTCACTTAGACTGGTGAAATAGTTTTTAGCTGTGTAAATCATCCCTAGCTTTTTATGATTTTTTTATGCAATTTTTGTGTATGCAGGTCAAATTTAAGATTATCATCCACTATCATCCCTAATAATTTGCTATGGAAAGTTACTTCAGTGGCTGTATTATTAAAAGAGATGATTTAATTTTTTTTTGTAAGAGACAGATTTGTGAAAAAAAGAGTTTGCTTTTTTGGGTGTTGAGCATGAGTTGCAAGTTACAAAGCTATATTTCACTGGCTGTTAAAACTTCCTTAGTAATTTTTTGGAGATGTCAGATGTGCAGATGAGTGTGGAGTCATTTAAGTATTTTATTAGAGAAGCCTGTTGTGTGGATGTGAGGAAGAAGTTAGTGTGAATGTTAAAAAGGAGGGGGTCAGGGATATAGCCGTGTGGTACACTGGTGGTGACTGGGAGGTAAGGAAAGAGGGTTGAGTGTCATTTTACTGACTGATAACTATTGGATAGGTAGCCTTTGAACCATAGAAGATTGGGCAAAGATAGAATTAGTGAGGGCATTTGAAGTAAAAGTTTGCTATGATAAACTGTTGAAAGCATAAGACAAGTGTAGAAATAAGGAGAAGACTAGCTTGCCATATCTCTAGCTTTTGGCAGCATCTATAAAGGTTATAAGTGCAGTATTAGTACTATGGGAGGGATGAAAACCATGTTGTGTGGGGGATAATGAGTTCTTCCTGCAGGAGACAGTTTAGCTTCTGAATGCATTTTCAAGTATTTTGGAAAGAGAGGATATGATTGCTGTAGGTCTAAAGTTAGTAATGTGTGTTGAATTTCCTTCTTTGTGTAGAATAATGATGCATGGTTTTCTCTAGAGAGAGGGAACATAGGTTTCGTAGCTTGACCTATTTATAAGGATTGAAACAAGACAGGCAATGCTATCGGTTGCCATTTTAAAGTACTCAACTGAAGGTCATCAGCTGAAGTAGAGCATGGTTTGAGTTTGTTTAAGAGCAGATGTTAAGTTGTCTATCTCGCCTTCATTCTTGCTGGATGGGTTCAGAGCCGAACCTTAGCTCAGACTCGGCCACTCTAAAAGCTCGAGAGCTAGTTCCACCGGCTCGAGGCTCCCCTATATCCCACAATGCTAGGCGGTAACTCCTCAGATCTCGTTTGCTGCTGTAGCGATCGAGGTGCTCTTCCAACCGGCTCTTCAGGTTAGTTGCTTTAAAACAAAGTTTAACTAAGATAGATCCCCTTTAAGTTAGTTTTTCTGTATTAATTACTTAATTAGGTAGTTTCTTTACCATTCCCTTGCAAATTCTCCCCCTTTTTTTTCCAAGAACTTTCAAGAGTTCTTCCCTTAGGCCTTTAGGCCCCGTCCCTCCCTTCCTAGTAGTTGGAGTGACTGTGTTTTCTGTAGGGAATTATTTAGTTTAATTTAGTTTAATTTCAATTAGTGTAATCTGTGTGTGTGTGAGTGTGAGTGATTACACTACCTTCTTTAGAAATGTCTAAAGAATCGAAGGTCTCAGGCTTTAAGAAGTGTGACTCATGCTGTCAGAAGATGTCTCTGACAGACGGTCACACTTCTTGTGTATACTGCCTGGGACCTTTGCACCTGCAGGACTCATGTGCTGTTTGCCATGGTTTCAGCCCTAGAGTCCTGCAGGAGCGAAAAAATAAGCTCATTTTAAGGGGCTTATTGAAGCCTGAGGGTCTCCCGACTCAATCTTCGGGGAAACCCTCCAAGCCTACCAGACCGTCGGCTCCTGTGTCTGAGTCATCTTCGGGGGCTTCGAAACCTGTTCGAACATCGGCTCCGGCTGGAGCCGATGATTCTCGAACACATGTTCCCACTGTTCCCTCGGCTCCAGCTGGAGCCGAGGTAGTCACTGCTGAGTCGGCTCCGATAAGGTTATCGGAACCGACTTCCAGAAAGAGGTCCATGTCACCATCTATCGGCTCCGTTCATTCGGCTCCAGCATCTCCATTGCTGCCTGAACGGAGCCATAGATCTCACTCCCCTAGGTCGTCGAGACTGTCAGATCATGACCTTCAGAGGGTAATGAGTCGACTTCTTAAGTCCGAGGCACTGGCCCAAATGCTTCAGACTCAACAGTCGATGGCTAATCCTGTCACTCAGAATGTTCCTCCTCTGACTCTCTTGAGTTCGGGGCCAGGGCAGCTCGGACCCGAGACTGTGGGTGTGTCGGAACCAATACCTTTGTCTTCGGTGCCGTCGTCTGCTCCGATGTCTTCTTTGGAAGAATCTCGGCGCCGGACTTCCCTCGTCGGCTCCGAGGGGGCGAGTGGCATCGGACCCTTGTCGACCCCGCTCTCCCTCTCGGTGCTTCGGCGCTGGTGAGTTCGGCTCCGACATCGACCTCGGAGCCATCACTGTCGGTGCCGGGGGAGGTTTTCAGCTTTTCGGAGCGGAGACCTATGGCTCTGCCTGACAGGGGTGCCTTCGAGGTCATGAGGAGCGTGTTGGAACCTGGTTCAACCCCACAGTCAGCTCCATCTGCCCCTCCCTCCACGGTGCCTGTGGTGATTTCTTCTCATTCCCTCATCCCGGATCGTAGAGAGCCAGCTCCTCAAGTATCCCCAGTGGGGATCTCCTCCTCTTCCGAGGCCTCTCCTGACCCAGTAAGAGAGCCCCCTAGGAAGAGGCAGTGCAAGAGGAAGCACATCAACTCCCCTGAGTCTGTCACCTCTGACAGTGATTTAGAGGATTCTGAAGGTTCCCCTCATTCCCCCTCTGAAGATGTCTCATTTGCAGACATCCTCGAAATCTTAAAACAGAGGGGGAATTGGCCAGCCCTCAACCCTTCAGAGGATGAATCAGTGTATCTTGAGGCATTTGGCTCTCGCCCTTCCACCTCCTGGCTGTCCCCTCCCTTTGACCCCCTCATGGAAGTGGTGGCGAGGAAGGTCTGGACGGCTCCTGACTCAGTGGAACCCACCCCCAGGAGACCATCAAAATTTATCACTGCCCCCAAAGACAAAGAATTCTTGACCAAAGGCGTCTCTGTTGATGCTATGGTGGTGGCTGCAGCCACCAAGAAGGAGCTTGCTGATCCTTCAGTGCCTGTTCATCCTCCTAACAAGTAGTCTAGGACTATGGACAGGTACGGGAAGTGGATGTTCTCATCAGCGACCTTTTCTATGCGCTCGCTGAATTACCTGTCATTTCACTCATCTCCAGAGGGATTTGCTCAAGGAAGCGAGTGAAATGTTAAAGGATCCAACAGCTGCGGGTTTTCAGGATAGGATGAACTCTCAGCTAGCGACCCTCAACTCAATAGCTAACTCCTCCATGTGCCTTCTTTCATACGTGGTGGATGGGGTGAGTAGAGCGGCAGGTACAGGTGTGGCATTACGTCGGCACGCCTGGATGCGGCTGTGTAACTTTCCTGACCCTTTCAAGGCATCCTTCACTAACTCCCCTTTTGATGGATCATCCCTCTTTGGTCCTCAAGTGAAGGAAACCCTGACTAGGTGCGAGACTGATGGCAAGACTCTCTCTGCCGTCGGAGTCCATTTTTCTACTCCTTCTAGGCCTTACCCCAAAGGCCAGAAGGGGGGAAAGATGTGGTTCCGCAAACAACCACAAGGAGTTTTGCCTGACGCACAGAGTCGGTTCCCCCCTAGAGGCAGAGGGGGGAACAATAATAATAGATGCCATCCTAGAGGCAGAGGGGGCCCGCAGAATCAGGGCAGTCGAGAATCCTTCTCTGACAAGCCCTTTCAGCATCCCTGAGGTGTTGCCCAACTGTCCACCTTCAGAGGCAGTCGGGGGAAGATTATCTCTATACCCAGAAGCCTGGCTTTCCCTTACTCAAGACAAATGGGTACAGTCTATCATTTCCGAAGGCTACAAAATCCCTTTCTTTCGCATTCCAAAGCAGTCCGGAAAATCCCTTCCAGATGTTCCACCCAGTCAAAGGGAGCAAGCAGCATTAGAAATTTCAAAGCTGCTAGCAAAAAGAGCTATTCAACCAGTTACAGCAGACCAACAAGGATCCGGAATCTACTCCAAATTATTTTTGGTTCCAAAGAAAACAGGGGACTGGAGACCTATTTTGGATCTCAGCAACTTGAACAAGTTTGTCAAGAAAACAAAATTTCGGATGGTCACGCTGCAGTCCATTCTGCCCCTTCTGGGGCGGGACAACTGGATGTGCTCTATAGATCTCCAGGATGCGTACTATCACATCAGAATGAACCGACGCTCCAGGAGATTTCTCCGCTTCAGGCTGGGAACCAGTCATTTTCAGTTCAGGGCCCTGCCCTTTGGTCTCACTACAGCCCCCTGAGTGTTTACCAAATGCATGGCAGTGGTCGCCTCTCAGCTGAGACAACAAGGATTCCAGGTGTTTCCATATTTAGACGACTGGCTCCTAACAGCCCCCACCAAGCATCTTCTCCTTCTTGCCAGAGACTACACCTTACACACATGTCAAACACTAGGCATTTCAATAAATTACGAAAAGTCTGTCTTGTCGCCTTGTCGTGTTATTACCTTCATAGGTGCAAATCTAGACACAGTCAACATGTCAGCCAGACTCACAGAGCAGAGAATAGCAGACATACACAGACAAGTCTCTCTTGTCTTGCAGAGCAACAAAGTCAAAGCCAGACTGATCCTGAAGGTCTTAGGGATAATGGCGGCGGCCATCCCTCTTCTACCATTAGCTCGCTTCCACATGAGAATCTTACAATGGATGCTCTTCACACAATGATCTTTCCAACGACTTCCAATGTCCCATCCTATTCGGATAACACAATCGTGCAAGAATCATCTCTCTTGGTGGATCACATCTCCCCAGCTCTTCCTAGGGAGACCTTTTGTTCCTCCCCCTCCAGTTGCTACATTGACAACGGACGCCTCCCTGATCGGGTGGGGGGGGCATTACCAGGGCAGGACGGTCCAAGGCATGTGGCAACCTTTCGAGTGCCACTTGCACATAAATGTCCTAGAGATGAGAGCAGTGCTTCTAGCGTTGCAAGCCTTACAAGACTCTCTTCCCAAGGGAACTATAGCAATTCAGACAGACAATATGTCTGTAGTGTGGTACATCAACAAACAAGGCGGAACCAGATCTTACCCCCTATGTCGAGAGGCACTCAGACTGTGGCAATGGGCGATTTCTTCTCAGCGGTTTCTGTTAGCAACGCACATTCCCGGGAAGTCCAATGTGATTGCGGACAAATTGAGCAGAGCTATTCTCATGCCTCATGAGTGGTCTCTGAAGAATTCAGTGTTGGAGAAAGTTTTTCAAAAGTGGGGCCGGCCTTGCTGCGACCTTTTTGCTACTCCCCAAAACAGCAAGTGCGACGATTTCTTCACCCTCTTTCCCCAACCAGGCCACCCAGCAGAGACGCTGTAGTCCACGATTGGCCCCGGGGACTTCTGTATGCCTTTCCACCCTTCCCACTGATATCTCAACTAATTCAGAAAGCCATTGCTCAGAAAGCTTCCATGATTCTCATTGCCCCTTACTGGCCTCGACAGGTTTGGTTCCCATTTCTTCACCGTTATCTGTTGGAGCAACCCTGGCATCTGGATCCAGTTCCAGACCTCCTGACCCATCAGTCGGGTCAGTTGCACCGCTCCCTCCCTTCTCTGAACCTCACAGCGTGGTTTCTCCAATTCCAACTTTAGCCAGGCTTCCTCTAATATCTCACTCAGTTCGCGATATTTTGATAGCCTCTCATAAATCCTCCACTCGGAAGATTTATAATAGTAAGTGGAAACGTTTTTCCTGTTGGGCACAGTCAAAGGATATAGATCCTTTTACTGCTTCTATTCAGTCTGTTTTGGATTTTCTAGTCGAACTTTTCCACTCAGGTTCGTCTCCGTCCACCATCAAGGTTCAATTGGCGGCTATATCTAACTTTCATGTCGGTATCTCAGAGTCTTCCATTATGTCTCACAAGCTCTGCAAAGCTTTTCTAAAGGGAGTTTTTCTCCTCAAACCACCTATCAGGGATCCTCCTCCTCCTCAATGGGATCTCAACTTGGTTCTAGTGTCCTTAATTCTTTCCCCCTTTGAACCAGCGGCTTCATGCTCAATGAAGTTACTATCTTGGAAAACACTCTTTCTGGTAGCTATCACTTCAGCTCGAAGAGTCTCTGAACTCCATGCTCTGTGTAGTCGACCCCCTTATCTATTGTTTCATAAGGATAGGGTATCCTTACGTACTAACCCGTCCTTTTTGCCTAAGGTAGCTTCACCAGCAAATTTGAATCGAACCATTGATCTTCCAGTTTTCTTCCCTAACTATTCAAACAGATCAGAACAGAGATTACACTGCTTGGACGTTCATCTCCAACTTAGGTACTATTTAGACAGGACCAAACAATCCAGGAAATCCGATCAACTGTTTGTGTCCTATGCAGAAGGTAGAATGGGCCTTCCAGTTTCTAAGGTGTCTCTCTCTAGATGGCTTACTTCGTTGATTACCCTTGTTTATGAGATCAGACATCAACAGCTGTCATCCAAACCCAGGGCTTATTTGACTAGAGCTTTAGCCACATCTATAGCCTTTCAAGACAGACTGCCTATTGATTCGATTTGTTCTGCAGCTACTTGGGCTTCTCCCCATACCTTCATATCTCATTATAAGTTGGACTTAGCCTCTAGAAGCCGAGCCAACTTTGGTTCCACTGTACTCAAGAGTCTGTTCCGATAGGCCACCCGGGACAAGGTGCTAGGGACGCGGTCCCATCCAGCAAGAATGAAGGCGAGATAGACAACTTAACATTTAGAAGTTATGTACCTACCATAACGTTCCATGTTAGTTGTCTTCTTCTCGCCTTCTTTCTTGCATCCCACCCTCCTTCCCCCTAGCCTGGACAGACCTAGAGGAGATTGTCTTGTGACCTCTTTATCTTTCTCCCATGCTACCACCTCTATATATTCCTATGTTAGGTTTAGGACACCTCACACTCAGCCTTATAGAGGTGGGTTACCTTTCTCCATGTTATGGAGTTTTTTCTTGCTTGGCCTAGCTTTCAAATGAGATCTGAGGAGTTACCGCCTAGCATTGTGGGATATAGGGGAGCCTCGAGCCGGTGGAACTAGCTCTCGAGCTTTTAGAGTGGCCGAGTCGGAGCCGAGGTTCGGCTCTGAACCCATCCAGCAAGAAAGAAGGCGAGAAGAAGACAACTAACATGGAACGTTATGGTAGGTACATAACTTCTAATTTTATATAGGATGTGGGCACAGATTTGAAGGTGAAAGTAGATGTGGTGATATGTGGATGTTTGACAGGGCTGGGACTGGATGATGGGGAATCCTTGGTTATGGAAGCTATACTGTTTACAAAATAAAGGTTGAATTCTATTGCAGTTTCAAGTGATGAGTTATTGGGAGAGGGTTTAAGGTCGAATTTTTGGCTAGGATGTAAAATTTCTGTAATGGCTGACCAGAATTTTTAGGGTTGTGTTTAATATTGTTCTGAAAGTTATTAAAGTGTAGTCTTTTGTCTTCATTTATTTGCCTTTTAGTACAGTTGAAGAGCATTCTGAAGTTTTTTGAGATATTGTGGTGATTTGTATTTTTGCCATACTTTCCATGCTTTCTCTCTATCCTGCATTAACATTCTACTATTAGCTAATTGCATTACTTGTTTTTAATCTCTTTCTTGTAGGTGGTGCAAGGCTGCTTAGGATATTTAGGAAAGTTGTTTTGAATTAATTTACAGTATCATCTAAGCAGAGGTTTTTTACGATGTTCCAGTTAATAGATGAGAAGATAGTAATGAATATTTCTGGGTTAAACTGGGACAGGTTGTGTGTTATTTTATAAACACGTTGTTTAAGTAGATGTGGGATATGTGTGATCGTGTAGATTTTGAGATGGTCACGGAGACAGTCTGACATTGTACCCATGGTGATGAATTTGCTAGTATCTGATGCTAGAATTCAGTTTAATATGGAATTTGTTGCCTTGCTAGAATGTGTCAGGTAATTAATTAGTTGTGTGAAACTTCATTAAATCCTGCTAGATCTCTTGTTCCTCTGGCCAGGTACTTCATGAGAGTTTGAGAGTTTTCAAGTGGACATTGTTATTTCAATGGCCACTGCATACCCAACCAATATCCTTTTTGATTTTTCTCAGCAGCATCTGTCACCACCACATCTCTTGATAGCTGATGTCAGATCACATTTTCTGAGGTCGCCCTTTTGTTCTTCACCAAGCAGAGGCCACAGTGACCACTGATGGTTCCCACCTGTGTGTGTGTGAGTGTTGGGTGGCATTTTAAAGGGAAGGATTGTTTATTTATTGACATTTGATTACCAGGAAAGTCCGACTGGATAGAAGCCCATTTTCAGCGGTGGCCCAGGGAGAAAAGCTGCAAAAGAGAAGGCCCAGGGCACCTGGTTGCAGTCAGAGACTCATCTTTACATCTGTGTTTTGGGAATGAAAACAGTCCTCTTAGCACTGCAGGGCTTTCAAGACTGCCTCCCCAAAGGTGTGATAGCTGCTCAGACTGACAACATTGTGGCGGTTTTGTACATAAAAAGGTCAAGGAGGAACCTTATCCTACCCCATGTGATGAGAGGCCATGAGGCTGTACCATGTTCAATGTATTCACAGCTCTTTCTGTTAGTAACACATATTCCGGGAGATCCAACATTCCAACAGGCAATCTGAGCATAAGTATTCTGATGCCTCATGAATTATCCCTCAATCCATCAGTGGTGGCATAGATTTTCAACCCCTGAGATGAGTCATGCTGTCGTCTTTTTGCCACCCCCTTCAACATCAAATGCAGCATGTTTTTTGCCCTAATCCCCCTTGAAGGACAGTCACCAAGGGAGCCCCCGGGTCTCCAGTACACCTACCTGCCAATGCCCTGGATGATAATGTTTCTGCAGAAAGCAACCACTGCATAGCAATCATGATACTCATTGCTAACTTCTGGCAAAACATGTCTGATTACCCTTTCTGTGGCCTCACCTGTTACATTTCCCCTTGGGTTCTAGATCCTAGTCCAGATTTCATTTCCCATCCATTGGGCCAGTCTCACCTGAGTCTGAAGTCCCTCAGGTTAACTGCTTGGATTCTCCAATTCCAATCATAGCCAGGGATCCCAGGCTTTCTGAAGGACGATGTATATTTTTTCTCACCTCAGAAACCCTATGCTTCACTGTTTGGACATTCACTCTCAGTTGAGGTTTTATTTGGATAGTGACCAAGCAATTTAGGAAGTCAGACCATTTTTTCATGTCCTTTTCTAAAGCCAAGTTGGGTAAACCAGTTTCTAAAGTCACTTTGTCCATATGTCTTTCTGAGTGTATGTCTTTTGTTTATTCTTTGAAAGGTATACCACTGTCCAATAAGCCAAAAGCCCATTCCAACAGGCAGTTGCCGCGTATACTGCCTTTTTTGGTCTCGATACCCTGTATGATATATGTGCAGTGTCCACATGGTCTACCACTCATACATTTATAAGTAATTATAAATTGGATATTCAGTCAGGCTCCACTATTTTTTTAAACGTTCTCTTAACACTACCCAATTCTCTGGATGGGGACTTTTTCCCACAGGTTGAGCTAGATGGAATAGGCAACATAGGATACAAAAGTTATGTACTTACTTAGTGATAGAGCTGTGTTGTCTTCTTCCATCCATTTCAACCATCCCTCCCTCTGTTTCCCTTCCAAATTGTCACTGGTAGAATTTGTGGCTGTTTGAGGACCTTGTAGACCAACTTGAGGTTTGACGTTAGGACCATTTGGTCTAATTTCCTATTTCTGTTGGAGGGGTGGCTTTCTAATTGTAGGTCAGTAGAACAGGGCAAACTCAATCTGAGGAAATTTAGACACACAGTGCATTATGGTTAAGGAGGTGGAGATTTGGAGCTGAACATTCTAATCTACCAGTTTTTAATCTGATTGGCTCCAATAACCCACAGGTTGAGACATATGGAAGAAGACAACATGGATCCAACATTATGCTAAGTACAGAACTTTTGTTTAGCTGGTTTTCTAGTCAGTGTGTAAACTTGCTGAGGGAAGTTGTGATTATTCTGTGCCAGAGATTAATTTGCTGCTGTTTCTGATGGGTACATATTACTGATTGGAGTTCTAGCTGCTTTCTCACTGGTTCTTTCATTTAACCTCCTAGGTTTAAATTGGCTTATAGCCATCTCTCATTTTCTTTTTCCAAGATTTCTGGAGAGAAAATTAAAGTGCATGTACCGAGAGAATATGTTTTCCAGATTTTAACTCATCATATTAGCAAAAATAGCAAGACATTGCTGTACTTAAATTCATTTTGCTGTTCTTAATATTAGAATTGTTTGCTTATTTTATCAAATTTTATAACCTTTTAGTTTATATGACTACAGTCACTAGCTTTATGTTTAGAACAGTTGTCTGGCCATTTATAAACGTGTTGGTACTTTCTAGTTAATAAAAGTGTTTTTTTTCCTGGTGATTTTTCACCTTTTTCCTTTTCTGCAGTTTATTTAATTTCAGGTAATATCACTTATATTGTACATTTATATATATATATATATATGTATATATATATATATATATATATATATATATATATATGTATACATACATACATATAAAGTTAAATCTTCACTTCTTTTTGTGCCATACTTAGCGTAGTATTCAGTGAGAGGCTAGGTAGCTGAAATTGAAAAAGAGAGCTAAATGCCAAGAAATTCTCATTGTTTATATCTGTTTTTAAGTTAACTTTTTGTAGACTGTATCTGTGTTAGCTGTTTTCCTTCATGTTTTCTGTCTTTGGTTAACAGTTTGCATATATTTTATATTTTTTAAATCATTACGTTATTTAAATTAGCGTTTTGTTGTTTCTGTCCCTATAGCATCTAGATAAAATGTTATAATCTTTTTGAGCCATTATTCAGTAATCCTAGTAAATAGCTGCACTGTTTTTGCCTTTTAAGTGATCTGACATTTGAAATTAAATCCTGGTGGTCCTTTTGTGAGAGAATTAGAGAACCAGGTTGAATTGCATAAGTTGTGATCTCTTCCAGGTGAGAGTAGAGTTTGTTTAATTGCTTTGTTGTTTGAGGCCTAGAACTTTCTAATTAAGTCTTCAGCTTTTGTTTGTGTCAGTCTTGGACTATCCAAGAACAAGCTTAAGTGGCTGAAAATCTCTGCCCTCCCACCCTGCTCCTTGCTGTATTCTTATAACCCATGTCTCTGTTGTTGTCTACCCCTTATGTTAATTTGACCATGAAATTCATTCCCTTTCCATTTTCATACCAAAGTATAATTCTGCAAAGTTATATCCTTTTTAACTATTTAAATATTTTTCTATCCTACTGTTTTCCATAAGCAACTGGAAAAGTGGACCTCTGCTTTCAAAACAATTTCTGTAGATAACTTGGTTGAAATGGGCATTTTGAGACTGTCACATCAACTGACAACCATCTACTACTTAAACTGACATAGTGTGTGAGCGATGTAAATATACAAGGTTACTGGAAGCAAAGCTCTCACACAAAGCCAAAATACGCAACAAGCATTTTGACAGTACCGCAGATGCCAAACCAGTCACACACCTCAGACCAAACACATAGTCCTACACATGTTGAAACTGTTAAAAGTATCCTATGTAAGCCACAAAGGTTTCCTAAATGTAATTTAAGAAACAAGTAGCTCAGCAACTTCACAAATGTACAACACAGGCAGCACCCACCATGAAACAGACATCCAGGAGTCAAATTATTTCAGATCAAAAGCCAGTAAGGTAAACTTCCACACAGACTAATGTCCTAGTTATAGATGATTTCATAGTTAGACACATCACTGCACTATTCATCAGGCTGTGCGAGGAGAGGGTTGTGATCAGTTGCCAGGATTCACCACATCACACATGCACTTAAGTCCCTGCACCACAAGTACACATATAACATAGTCGTAGAGCACATGGGTGTAAATGACTTCACATATAACATAGTCATACTGCACGTGAGTGTAAGTGACTTCATATATAAAATAGTCATATCGCATGTGGGTGTAAATGACTTCATATATATAAAACAGTCATAGTGCACATAGGTGTAAATGACTTGGCCATATGAAAAAAAAAACATGATGGAGAAGACTTCAACTACTCCTGCATTATGTGGGAGACTTGAACAACCTCAGACGTGTATGCCCAGAAAGTTCTGAACGTTAGCAATGCAAACTCTTTGGACCAGCTTGCCGGACTTGGTCCTTACCAGTATGGGGCAGCTTTTTTCCTCACCAGCTATCACTTTCTCCCTGTTCAAACTGAACATAAATCAGTCACATTTGCCATACGCCAGAAACATTGTTCAATACCTTGGCAATCAGAGATTATGCAAAGGCTAATTGGCTAAAAACTGAGCGATGACTAAATTCAAAATCCCGTTTCAGCTTGATATGACCCCATTGCTTCTGCTGAATCTTTCACCCCAAATTCTGTGCACATGTAAAAAGCTGCATAGATGCATCTACCTTCCTCTGAAGTAAACACCAAATTTAAGCATAGACATCTATGGTGGAACCCAAATGTAGGCAAGTTTTGCAATAAAAGAAAAAAATAATTTCATGCAAAAATACATTTAATTTTCATGATGCTAAAAATGCTTTTTAATAAACTTAACAGGGAACTCTGGACCCTGAACAAATCAACCGGATATGAAGTAAAAGTAGCCTCCCAGGACAAGGATAACCACAAAACCTTCTGTAACTGTATGCTAAATTGACAGAAACAATGCACAGCACTGCCCAGAGCTAATAGTAAATGATGTCACATACTCAAGTTGCAGAGAACATAGCCAATCTACTAATAGACAAATGTAGCTCATTTAACGACTCCTCCCCCATATTTGCAGATCACATACCTGTTTCTACATCTCTTCCTCACATTTCCTAAGAACAAGCCCCCAAAGCATTATGCAAGACCAAAAATACTACTACAGTGGGGACAGTTAATGCACTAGGCTGTCTACTGGTCAACCTGAAACAGGACTTAGACTCTCTACAGAAGCTGTTTGATATCAGCCACTAAACAGGCTTTGAAACAGATGAATGGAAGACAGGAAAAGTCATCCCCTTGCAGAAATGTGGGGAGTTGACTAACGGTAATTATAGACCCATAAGCCTGACCAGCTTCATTTGTAAGGCAATAGAAAGGATCATTATACAATTAATAAGTAAGGACATAAGCAACCTGCCAACACTTGACCATAGCCAAGATATAATTCATAAGGATTGTAACAGTTATTGCCTCAAACAGCAAAACTGTCATTTTTTTGTTCCCTTCAACTGTACCCACTTGGTTAAATTGTGAATATATTTTTGGAGGTAATTATGGTCAACCAAGTTAGTAACAACAAAGCAGGTTTTATATTGTTTGCAAATTTACTGAGCTATAGTCAATCAGAAATTGGACAGTCAAACATTTGTAGACCAAACAAGAATGGTCCCAATACAGACCCATGTGGTATACCTTCACAAACAGTCTTAGAAATAGAACACTTATTCCTAATTTTAATTCTGTGCTTTCTTCCTAATTACCAATTTATTATCCATCTTGCAACATAAGATATCAACATAAGTCGCATGAGGAATCAAATCAAAGGCCTTGGCCAAATCCAGAAATGCTATATCTGTAGTCAAGTCTTTGTCCAATAAATTTATAACATATTCATAGACATAAATCAAATTTGATATACTTGATCTACCAGAAATGAACCCATGCTGAAAAAAGGTCAGTACTAAAGTTAAACATATATTTATAAGTTAAGTATTTTTGTACCACAAAATGCTTGAAAAACTTCTTCAGAACTGAAAAATACTGAATGCGTTCATTCAAATGCCACATGACTTAAAAAAAAATCATAGAAGACTTATTAGTAACACAACATACAACCATACTTACTCTGAAAAAAAATCATCAGCAATTTATACAATAATTCAAACAATCATTGATTTTAATATTTGTGTACTACGATGGGTCAGTTATAAAGGTCTTAACTTTAATAATCACTTTAAATTGATATTATTAATTCCAGGAGCATGGTATGCATTTAGTTTCTACTGGTGTTGCAGTTCATGGATTTTGCAGAACATTGTTACACTTTCCTCTGATGATTGACTACAAGCAGAATTTTTTTCCCACACGCCCACACTGTTACTATTCTGTTCTTAACTACCACTGTCTTTCTAGTTGCCTGCCCCTTATGTTAATTTGACCATATATCTCATTTTGTCTCTGCTTTCATGTAAGTAAGCAAAAATGATCATTTTGAGAAATCACTCCCCTTCAACTGTTTAAATTTATTGACCATCCTAATGTATTACATAGCAGCAGAATACCAAAGTGACCAAAACCCTTTCAATCTATCTTGCTGTTTTAAAAGTAGTGACTCCACACTAAAACTTAACTTTTTAGACAGGTAAAACTTAAGTTACCTACTTTCACATCTAACTTCTCTAGTGCACACTACAGTGTTTAGGATAAACAAATTTTTCGTCTTACCTTTAAGCATCCCTGTGACTAGCACTTGCTCTACTACCTGCTGGAAAGCACTTTGAAGCCGTAAACTGATACAAGCACTCAACCCTCCTTGTTAATAAGGCAAACGTAATCATAGGCACTAAACAGCCTATAATTGCAAAGTAGCTTGCTAAGGTAAGGGAAAAGAGCTCCTGTACTTTACAAAAAAAACACCAAACCAGGCATGTCCAAGGGTCAGCTTCCGGTGATTCTTCCTGTCCACCTGGTGAATCTAGGCATACTGGGGCAATGCAGCAATTGTCTCATGTATGCAGACAACACTCTCCTCCTACAAAACAACACTACAACCTGTGAGAGATGCACTTACATAGCCAAACTGGAAGCAAAGCTCTCTCCACCCAAGATTGTGCTAGACAGTCAAGAGAAGAAGGTTAACACCCGCACTACACCTCAAGCAACACATAGCCCTTCTAAACCCACACCACCAACACCCACACATAGCAACACTAAATCCACATATGCGGAGGCCCTTAACTGTAACCTGCCCAAGCAACAAGGACCTCCGAAGCTGAAACGCAAACAAACACCAATCACAACCAAAGTTTCACATAGCTCACAACACCACTGTGCCACCCAGCAACACCCCCTCAGGCAAGACAATGTACCTAACACTTTAGTCATAGGTGACTCTGTAGTCAGGCACACTGATGTTCCACTCACCAGGCTGAACAAGGAGAAAATTACTTTCAGCTGCCTGTCGGGTTCCAGAATCCGCTACATAACACATGCACTCAAGTCACTACACAACAAGTACAAATATGACTCTGTCATTGTCCATGTTGGAGTGAATGAATTGAGACGTACCTCCCTGGACTACATGAAAAGAGACATGAAAGAGCTCTTGGATCATGTAGCCCAGGCAGGTATGACCCTAGCCCTGAGTACATCCTGCCTTCACCCAGAATGATACCACAATATAAGGACAAAATGATTGACTTCAGCAATTGGCTAAGCTTCTAGTGTCATTCAAATAGGATCCAGTATCTGTCTGCCTGGGACGACATGATCGACAGACCACGATGCTTTGCCAGAGATGGTCTGCACCTATCGCCCCTGGGATTCAGGTTACTGGCTAAGGTTCTTGCCACCCATATAGTGCCTTTTTTAAGCAAAGTTCAAAGGACAAAACCACCACTGTAACAGGTACAAGCATGCAAAATCTGAAGGTAATGCTACTCAATGCTAGAAGTCTAAACCTCAAAATGCACTCTCTTGAGGCACTCCTAAAAATGGAGAACATCGATATCTGTGCAGTGACTGAGACCTGGTTCAAGGCTCCAGAGAGCACCCCTGCAATACCAGGCTACAACTATTATCACACCTTTCGGCCACCAAACCAGGATCGAAACACTAAAGGTGGAGGAGTGTCCATATTCACCAAGGATATTCACACCACCAGGCTAGTTGCCCAACACAATGCATCTGAAATTCTCCAGATGCAACTAACACTAGGTAAGACTGCAATCCAAATTGTAGCTTGCTACAGATCCCCCACTATGCCCCAAGATTCTCACTACACCTTTCTAAACATACTGGAAAATATTAAGATGCAACCAAACACCTTAATACTGGGTGACTTCAACTACCCTGCCATTAACTGGGAAAACTACTCGTGTACCAACACCTTTGCCCAACGATTCTTGGAATTCATAAATTCCAATGCCCTGGATCAACTAATCCATTGTCCCACCAGGGGCTCCAATATCCTAGATCTGGTCATTACCAACATGGGAAATCGATGCTCCACACCTATAGTTACCCCCTCGTTGGTCAAGTCAGACCATAAGCTAATCACCCTTAACATCCACATCCCACCCCCACCCCCCAGTAAGGAAACCACCAAAAAAAAACTTCTCCAAAGCCAACTTCATGCTACTCAAGTCAGAAGTGACAAACTTCATGACACCCATGCAGATGGGAACTGAAAGTTCAACTGCTGAGTCCTACACTAAGGCACTGTACAAGCACATCCACTCATGCATGAATCGTGCCATCCCATATAGAACCAAGATGCTCTCCTCCAAAAAAATGAAGCCAATCTGGTGGTCCCCTGCCATAAACAAACTATACAACAGAAGGAAGAAACTGTTGCAGAAATGAGGAAAATCCCAGGATGCAAAAAACTCCCTTACCAGCCTCAGTAAGAAGCTGAGATCCCTCATAAAATCCTCCAAAGCTAGTTACGAAAATAAAATTGCCAAAGATTCCAAAGACAACAACAAGGCATTCTATAGTTATGTCAAGAATCTAAATGGCAATGCTCAGATCTGCTCTGAGCTACAACAGAATAGCATTAAATATACTGATCCCAAGGATATTGTCAATATCCTGGCAGATCGATTCAGTGCCAGCTTCACCCCCCCTAACTGGCCCATCTCAATACTGGAAGATTGCCAAATTCTGGTAATAATGCCCACACAGGTAAAAAACACACTATGCAAAGCTGAGAATACAGCATCCGTGGGACCAGATGACATCCCGGGCTGTGTACTACATGATCTATAAAATGAACTGGCACCTCACTTAAGTGTCATGTTTAATCATAGCTTCACCTCAGACTTCGTGCCCACTGAGTGGCGCACAACTACAGTTATCCCACTCCACAAGGGGGGATCCACCTTGGATCCCGGGAACTACCGCCCCATCAGTCTGACGAGCCTGATCTGCAACGCCATGGAACGTATTATCATGGAACTTATAAACAAAGACATTGGTAACCTTCAAACACAGGACCCCACCCAGTTTGGGTTTGTGAAGGGCCGATCTTGTTTCCTGAACCTGACTGACTTCTTTGAATCAGTCTCCAAAGCCATGGATAAGGGTAAGGTGGTCCACACAGCCTATCTGGATCTTGCAAAGGCCTTTGACACCATCTACCACTCTGGAATCATAGATAAACTTACTCAGCTGGGCATTAATCCCTACGTTACTCGATGGGTTGCCAACTGGCTTACTGACAGAACCCACACTGTAAAAGTAGTGGACTCCAAATCCAGCTTCAGACAAGTGACAAGTGGAGTACCTCAGGGTTCAGTCCTGGGACCACTCTTGTTTGGCATCTACTTCTCTGAAGCACAGGCCAATACTAAGGGATTCTGGCTAACAAAGTTTGCAGATGACTGCAAACTGGGAGCTATTATTGAATCTCTAAATGATGTGGATACTCTATAAAAGAAACAGATGCTTGGTGGCAGAGCCATGGGCTCAAGCTCAATGCTAAGAAATGTACAGTTATCCCCTTTGGGAAAAAACATGTACCCGTGAATTACCACATAGGTGGCAGTACACTAAACACCGAAAATGTGATAAGAGACTTAGAAACACAGGTGGACAGTGGTCTCACCTTCGATAACCACATCACCACAACAGTCAGGAAATCCTTCTATGTGGCACACCTCATCACTAAGGGCTTTCCATCCAGAAAAAAGGAGGTCATTGTCCCACTGTACTCATCCCTCATTAGACCCATTATAGAATACAACGCCCCGTTTGGTATGTACCTCTCAAGACACCTGCAACAACTGGAAAGGCCGCAGAAATACCTCACTAAAAGAATCACAGGCCTAAAGCAGATGTCCTATGCTGACCGCCTTAAAAAACTCCAGCTATACTCTGTCACATATCGTCTACTCAGAGGCGATCTCTACTTAACACACAAGGCCATGTCAAACCCAGAGCTGTTGGACATGCTACACTTAAAGAAATCCCAATCCTTCAGAGCCACATGCTCCAGGCATCTAAACCTTGTCATAACAATAAACAAAACATGCTGGAGGGATAGGTTCCTGACCCAGAGACTCCCCAGACCCTGGAATAGACTGCCCATACATGTCAAGCAGAACGCCTCTTAGGCATCCTTCAAAAGGAACCTTGACGATTGGATGGGAGAAAGGAAATTCACCCCTGGGATCATGTAAGTCGCCCTGCTAGACAGGGGTCCAGGAAGTAAATAGTGTGGGAAGAAATAGCCAGGGCATTGTTATGGCTAGGCTTGTATAGGCCCTAGGGTCGATAGCCTAGTACCAACCTATGAACAGATCTTCTAATTCAATTAATGACAACTATTTAGACTTCTTACACACCTAAGTATATAGTGGATTGCTCTCTCCATTTTGTTTGATCGCTTAGTTATGTTCATAGTTCATAATGGTCATAATCATAATTGTGTACTGAATGCAGAAACTGTCACAGCATTGTACACATTCCCACACAAGCAACCACTGCATAATGTTGTAAAAAATAATGTTTATTTTGTGCTATGGTGTACTTTAAAGAAGAAAGGGAAGGGTTAGGCTACTCAGAAACGTACCTGCAATAATGGCAGACCACAGACTTAAAACTTGCCAAGGGGGCTGTAGGTGGTGGTATTCTGAACTATTCCTTGTTCCAACAGGAACCTCATACTTACCTCCCCCATGAAGAGAAAAACAGTCTAGGAATCCTTATATCACCACTGTCAACAGTATAATCTTTTATAAGGTTTTACCATATTCAGTTTGTTCTTATCTGTTATTTGTGAAATAAAAATAAATGGGTACATCATTTTTATTTTTACTTTTATTTAATTTATTCTTTGGTAACTGAGGTAGAGCACTGAACCAACTGAACCATTTTCAGGCTCAGTCTAGGAGGCCACCACCAGTATGATACACAAAAGCAAGATGAAACACACTGTTAAGCAGTAATACTAACATTACATTTCCATTAATAACAATAAACTGATGATTTAGTGCAAAAATCAAATTATCAGTAACACAGTGATCAATAAGCACAGTAAGTCTGTATTTACGGAATGTGCAAAAAGGGTTGAGGTGTGGAAGAAAAAGAATGAACAAGGGATCTGATGTTGTCAATTTTCATTCTTTCCTTAACTGATGGGTCGGGTCCAACTCAGCCTTTGCAAACGCTCTTGGCAGCAAAGAACTCTCGAGCTTCTACCTTACCCAGAATGTACCAACCCAATTACCTCAGATCTCATTTGCCGCCTCCAGTGAAAGACGTGGTTGTTAGACACTCAAGCTTAAAGTTAGATAAGTGCATTTCTTGATACTAATTGTCTTATTTATTGTTTTCTAATTGTCTTTTTTATGTTGCCTAGTACTAGCATACCCTGTGAAATAGTATTGGTAGTATTTTTTCTCCCTTTCCACTTTCTTGTCTTCAATGCTTGTCATACCTCATAGCTACCTTTGTAGGTAGTTTCCTCTTCTTCTTTTCCCTTTTTTGCTTTAAAAAGAATGTTATAATCTTTTCTGTTTTTTTTTCACTTTAGCATTCTGAAGTAGTTTGTTGACAGTTTAAACTTAGAGTTTTTACAGTTTTTTAGTGTATTTGTTGTTGCTGTTAGTGGTAGAGTTTTGGTAATAAGATGCCTGAAAAAGAGAAAAGGCCAACAGGCTTTAAGAAATGCAGTAAATGTGGTCAGAAAATTCCTTTTCTGAAGCTCACACACTTTGCTTGTTCTATCTTGGACCCCTTCATCTCCAAGAAAATTTTTCCATTTGTCATGCGTTGAACCCAAGGGCCCTGGTTGAACACAAGAACAAATTAATACTGAAGGGACTACTTCCATCTTCATTTAGCAAGGCCTTATCTGGAACTTCAGTAGAAAAATCAAAGAAGCTGTATCCTACTTCTCCGAGTACCTCAACTGCCTTTTCTAAGACTTCAAAGTAGTTCTTGAAAATATCATTTTTGGATCCATCATTTCCCTTGGATCAGAAAAAAAAAAGACCTAAATCTTCGGATCTGACTTCATCCTCTGACCTGAGACATATGAAGAAACAGTCCTTGTATCTGACTGCCTCTTTGGATCCATAAAGTTCAATGATTTAAAGATACTTTGAATCAGACTTCCTGGAATCTGAAACAAAGACCTGCTGATGTGGTTAATTTTACTGAGAACAAGATACTCCCCCTCAGTGGACCCTGTTCCTCCAGGGTTCCTTCCACTTTCTTAGACAGGCAAACATTTCCTTCAGGGATGCCCACTCACTCTTTCATAAGCCTTACAGAAGAGGATGTGGAGAGGTTAGTGAAAAAAGGTCTCTCGGCACAGAGCCAGTAAGTTATCCTTTCAGCTAATACCCCATTGGATCAGGAGATTCATACAGCCACTACTCCACATTTGCCAGTTCCTCCTCTGACTCCTTTCAAGGCTTCAGAGCCCTTGGATCTGAGTCATTTGGGCCCATTGACTTCAGATCTGAGAATCCTTGTATCCTTGGATCTGAGGCTTGCTCTGAGCTCTTTGGTTCAGTCGGATCCAGAGAGCTGTGAGATCCAATTTTGCCTTGTCAGGTCCAAGGTGCTTCGCTCGACTCCAATGATTTCGGAGCCATCTGTATGCCTCAGAGCCTTGGCAGTGGTCACTTCGGCTCTGACTTCAGCCTTGGGAGGACTGTCCTCGGGGCAGTGTGGGACCATGGATCAGAGACTTGCCTTCTTGGATATGGGCTCCTACCCCTTACTGGGGCAGTCTGCCTTTGCACTCGTGGAGAGACCCTTGACTCAGATGGTGTCTCCCCCATCAGATCCTCTGTATACATCTGTACCATCTCTGTGTCTGGAGTCTCAACTCTCCTGTCCACAGGGACAGCAGGTATCAAAACCCCAGGCTTACCATCAGGGTATCCCCACTACTTCTGACACCTCCCCAGAGTACCCCACTGAGGATGTCCCTAATAAGAAAACATGCAAGAGAAAGCATTTAGATTTCTCTGAATCTGTCACCGAAGATACAGATTTTGATAAGGGTAAAGGGTCCCAACAGTCACCTCCTAATGATGTCTCATTCAGAGACATCCTAGAAATCAGAGAGGTGGCTGGAAGCCCAACAACCCTTCATTGGAGGAATCTGTACTCCTGGAGGTATTCTGTACTGGCCCATCTACCTCCTGGGTATGCCTGCCTGCTGACAAGCTCATTAACTTGATCTCTCAGCAGGTATGAAAGGACCTAGACACCATTGAGCCATTTCCCAGGAAGCCTGATAAAATCATGACAGCTCTAGAGGATAAACAGTTTTGGTCCAAGAGTGTGCCTATTGATGCCATGGTCATGGCAGCAGCCACTAAGAAGGACCTCACGGAAGAAAGTTCCTCTGTTCATCCCCCCAACAAGGAGTCCTGGGTAATAGACAGACTTGGGAATCATGTCTATGCTGCAGTGACCTTTGCCTTAAGGTCACTGAACTATTTGGCACATTTCATAAGAGGGACCTGATTAAGGAGCTGTCCGACATCCTTTCAGGATCTGTTTCTGAAGTGGTGAAAGCATCTGTCACCTCTCAGTTGGCTACCCTGCAGTCGACATCCAACTCCTCCATGAGGCTTATTTCTAATGTAGCAGAAGGAATCTCAAGGGCAGCAGGTTCAGGCATTGCCATTAGGAGACACACCTGGATGCGCCGCATATGTAATTTTGCAGAGCCCTGTAAGTCTTTGTTTGCCAATGCTTCTTTTGCCAGTATATCTCTTTTTGGCCGCAAGGTTAAAGACACATTGTCCAGGTGTGAGAAGGATGGAAAGACCTTTACTGCTGTGGGCATACATTGTTCCACCCCCTCAAAGATCCTTTTCAAGGAATCATAGAGGCGGTGGTAAAATGTAGTTCAAAAATTCCCAAGGATCTTTCCAGGACACACATGGAGGAAGTTCCCCCAGAGGCAGAGGGAGGAACTAAAATGGTAGATGACACCCTCGTGGCAGAGGTGGACCACAGAACCAAGGGTCCAGAGAAATATTCTTTGGTAAACCCTTTCAGTGGTCCTGAAATGAGGTCTAACTGTCCCCCTAGAGGCAATCAGGGGTTGTTTGTAACTGCACCAGAGAGCCTGGTTAGAGCAGAGGATCATTTCCAGAGATTATATAATACCATTTTCCCTTTATCCTCCCAATTCAAGAAAATTTCCTGATGTTTCCAGTCAGACGGAACAAGCAGCAATTCAAATTCAAAAGCTGCTAGAAAAAAATAGTCATCCAGGAGGTCCCCCAGACCAGATAGAATCTGGAAATTTCTAAAGGTTCTTTTTAGTGTCAGTGAAAACAGGGGACTAGAAACCAGTTCTAGATCTTAGTATCTTAAACAAATCTGTTTGAAAGACTAAGTTCCGGGTGGTCATGGTTCAGTCCAGTCTTCCGTTTTTGGAAAAGGACAATTGGATGTGCTCAATAGATCTTCAGGATGTGTACTATCATATAAAGATGAATAAACAATCCAGAAGATTCTTACACTTCTGGCTGGAAGCCATTCACTCCCAGTTCAGGGTTCTGCCCTTTGGTGTCACCACAGCCCCCAGGGTGTTTACCACCTGCATGGCAGTAGTAGCAGCTCACTTGAGACTGCAGGGATTCTGAGTGTGTCCATACTTAGATGACTGGCTCATCTCGGCACTGACCAGGCATCAGCTCATGGTAAGAGAAAAAGTAATCAAGATGTGCCCTACTAGGAATAACCATAAACTACAAAAAGTCTCATCTAGAACCAAGTCAAAGTCTAGAGTTCATAGGAGCACTGCTCAACCCAAAATCAACTATAGCCTAACTTCCCTTCTCCAGAGTTCGGACAGTAAGATCACAAGTGAAAAAGATAGTTTGCAATAACAGAATCTCAGCCCACTTGATCCTTCAAGCTTTGGAATCAGTGGTGACAGTAATAACATTACTTACCCTTAGCCAGATTTCATATGAGAATTCTTCAATGGATGCTGGCCTCACAGTGGTCAATATTTCATCTTCCTTTATCAAAGTTAAAGTCAACTTTATTGTTATTTAGAACTACACAAATGTAGCCTAAACAAAATTTCTTGGATCAGCTCAATTCTTGAAATGACAAAGGAAAGTGAAACAACACATGCAAGTAATGGAATAAACATAACTAACAAATACAATACTACTCTCAATACATGCAAGAAAGAGCAGAGATATTTACCTACACTCATATGTGAAAATAATACCCTCCCCTGAGTTAAATTAACTACACTATTTAAAGTAAAACAAAAGAACTTTTGAAATGCCTAAGTTATTTGTCTAATACTGCACTTGAGTGAGTTAAATAATACTGACTGGATATAATGAATAAATATTGGACTTACTTGGAATATATGTAAGTGTATATTGTACAAATAAATAAAAAATTACTTTTGAATGGGTCCAGACCCCTGGGACTACTGCTCGAGTTCAGAAGTCTAATCACTGTAGGGTAGAAATTGTTACTGTCCTGCAGCGGATGCTGTGATATCTCCTGCCCGATCCCAGATGCTTAAACAGTCCTTGAACAGGATCCGTGTTGTCTTGTATTATTTTGGTGGCCTTTCAGATGCATCTTGCAGGATAAATATGTTGTATCGATGTAAGACTAAGATGTCTATGAACAGCATCCTCACATAGTTGTCTTTGCCCTCTAAATGCTCACGGGAGATGTGTAGTGCTATTGATATGGCATCAGCCGTGGAACGGTTCGCTCTGTACACAAACTGCAGCGGGTCAAAATCAGGAGGCAGGTATGATGAAAGACGCATTTTGATCAGCCACTCAAAACTTTTCATAACAGTAGATGTCAGAGCAACTGTTCTGTAATCGTTAAGGCTGGAGGGAGAGGTTTTCTTGGGTAGTAGGATGATGTTAGTTTTCTTGTAGCATGAGGGTACTTTTGCCATGGCAAGAGAGACTTTAAATATTTCCTTGAGCACTGTGCATAGTTGATCAGCACAGCCTTTTAACACCTTGCCCAGTATGTTGTCTGGACCAGCAGCCTTCCTGGGGTTTACTCTTCTTAGCTCTCTTCTTACCTCTTCTGTGCTGAGGCTGAGTACTGCATCCTTCTCTTCAGTGGGTAGCTTTACTGCCAGCCTGTTGTTTCTTTCCTCAAATCTACCAAATCTACTGTGCTGACCTGATTTTGTAGTCAGTGATCTCCTGTAGCCTTGCCATAGACTCCTTGCATCCTTCATGTCTTCAAAGTGGCTCTGGACCTGTCTGCCATACTCCCTCTTAGCCTCCATTATAACCCTCCTCAGATTACCTCTTGCTGCTCTTTGGGCTGATTTTTCCTTAGCCCTGTAAGCTGCGTTTCTCTCCTTCAGAAGCTCATATACCTTAGGGGTGAGCCATGGCTTCTGCTTAGCTCTAATAGTGATACTCTTGGTGTTTGTTACCCCCATCAACACAGTTTGCACCAATACGAATCACCATTGTATGCAAGAGGGATCTAATGTGATGGATTCAGTCAGAAGAACTTACTACAGGGCCATTTATTCATCCCCTCTCAGTCTAAGTCCATTGTGACCACGGATGCTTTCCAGCTGAGGTGGGGGGTGGGGCATTACCTGGGAAAGACAGTCCAAGGCACATGATCCCCCAAAGAGGACAATTTGCATATCAATGTCCTAGAGTTGACAGCAACACTTTTAACATTGCAGGCCTTTCAGAGTGCTCTTTCTTCAGGAAAAATTGTGATTCAAACAGACAACATGTCAGTGGTTTGGTACATCAAAAAACAAGGAGGAACCAGTTCTTACCCCCTTATTGAGAAGCGCTCCGGGTATAGCTATGGGTGATCTTTGCCAACCGCTTTCTTACAGCAGTGCATATTCTGGGGAAGTCTAATGTGTTAGCAGACAAACTGAGCAACTACATCCTACTACCTCATGAGTGGTCCTTCAACAAGAATGTGGCAGATTTGATTTTCTTACAGTGGGGCCAGCCTTGCTGCGATCTCTTTGTGTCTTCCCTGAACAAGTGCATCAGCTACTTTGCCCTAATCCCTACCACAGGGAAAATCACAGAGGGATGCTTTTCTCCACAATTGGCCCCCTGGTCTACTTTATACTTATCCTCAATTCCTTTGATCCCAAAGTTCCTACAGAGAGCTGACAGGTTGAAGAGCAAATTCATCCTCATTGCACCTCTTCAGATTTGCTTCCCCTTCCTGTGGCCTCATTTAATTCATCAGCCCTGGATTCTGGACCCAACTCCAGATCTGCTGTCTCACCCAACAGGCTTGATAGATCCAGACCTCCCCAATCTCAAGCTGACAGTTTGGTTTCTCCATTTCCAGTAATAGCCAGACAGCCTGTGCTGTCATTGTCTGTCCACCAGATTTTATTGTCTTCCCTTAAGCCATTTACAAGGAAACGTTATGCTAGTAAATGAATAAGATTTGTACACTGGTCATGTTATGTGGAGCCCTTTTCTGTCACGATTCATAGCGTTCTTGAATTCTTTACATTACTTTTTAATCAAGGAGCCAGTTCTTCAACAGTTAAAGTTTAGTTAGCAGCAGTTTCTAATTTCAATATTGGATTCAATGGTTCCTCACTCACTTCTCATAAACTTTGTAGACCCTTTTTTCAAGACACACTTCTGTTAAGATCTCTGTTTAAAGATCCTACTCCTCCATGGTATCTAACTCTGGTACTGCAAGCCTTGATCCATTCACCCTTTGAACATGTACATGACTGTGATCTTAAATTTCTTTCTTGGAAAACTTTATCTTTGGTGGCCATTACTTCTCCCAGATGAGTTTCCGAAATTCAAGCTTTATCTGTGAAGCTCCCATATCTAATGTTTCATAAGGATAGAGTTACATTATGAACTAATGGATCTTTTTTGTCCCGAATAGTATCAGAGTCTAATATTAAGTAGTTCATCAATTTACCAGTTTTCTTTCTAAATTATTCAAACAAGGATGAATATTTATTACACTTATTGGATGTTCATGGGCAACTGCATTTCTATTTACATAGAACAAAGGACATCAGAACTACAGATCAGTTATTTGTTTCATTTGTTGTTGTGAAACTGGGTTGATCAGTGTCCAAAGTCACTCTAGCCAGATGGGTTACTGGCTGTATTTCTTTTATTTGCAACAAGCTGGATATCCCTTTACCAAAGCAAATGCATACTCATTCAACCAGGTCCATAGCAACTTTTTCAGTTTTTCTTTCGAGAGCTTCCATGGATGAAATATGTGCAGCAGCAACTTGGGCACCCCCCCCCCCCCATACCTTTTTCACTCATTACAAATTGGATTTGGTATCTAGAGGTAGAGCATCATTTGGCTCAATGGTGCTTAGGAGTATCCTTCCTTGAGTCCACCCTGGGATTTAGGTAACTGGAGACTCTGTCCCATTAGTTGAGGACAGAATGAAAATTGACAACATCAGATAAAGAAGTTATGTACTCACCATAACGTTCCATCTGTGTTGTCCATTTTCATTCTTCAACTCCCACTCTTATGGTTTTCTGGAAGAGTGAGTTGATATGAACATTTTATATACTCCATGCATGATAAAGCTCCAGATATAGCCTTGTCTAGCCTTTTTCTATGTTTTCATTTATGTCTATTTGTATCAGAATTATTTCTTTGTGCTATAGTCAGCAAACAAGATCTGAGGTAATTGGGGTTGGTGCATTCTGGGTAGGGGAGAAGCTCAAGAGTTCTGTGTTGCCACAAGCTTTTGCAACAGCCAAGTTGGATCCGATGATTCGGCTCCGAACCCATCAGTTGAGGAGAATGAAAATGGACAACAAACATGGAATGTTATGGTGAATACTTAATTCTTTTTATGTGAGCAGGAATAAGGGGGGAGAATGGTGCAAGAGAGAGGCTAGGGAAGTGAGGGTAGGCTATGAAGGGAATATGTGAAATACGAGTGAGTGAGTAGGGGTTGTTATTAATGTGCTAAGTAATGCTGGAGAAGAGTCAGAAGAGGAATTGAGTGGGCAGTGATTGTCATTTGCTAATACCCTGTGATTTGATGCAGGGTTAGATAGATGTTTTTTAAGGTTATGTCTGAATTTACAGAAGGGCAAGATTGATTGCAGATCAGTTGGGAGCAGTGCTCATAACTGAGAAGCCAGTATTGAAAAGCTTTAATCAGTAGAGCAGTGTGTGCTTCGATGAATGATTAGATTAAAGTAGGACTGGGATCTTCCTTCTTTGTTGGGCTTGTCTCCCTTCCCTTTCCCTGCTAAGCTACCTAATTTCTCTCCCCATTCTAGTTCTTCCCTATTGGTCCCTGCTCTTAATATCCTTCCCCTCATATCCCCTTGCTTCCTGTGTTACTTATCCCAAAGTCTTATTGTTGGTATTCCCCTCTGTTCTTTCTTGCTAATCTCTCCCCCAGTCCTGTCCACCTCTCTGTTTTTTCCTATTATCACTGCTTACTATTCTCCTTGGCTATTTCTTTTTTTCTTTCTACTTGCTTTCTTCCATTTTTTCATTTCTTAACCTCTTGCTTCCTTCTTCTTACTGACTCTGTCATTGACCTTTCATTTTTCCCCTATGCTATCCCTCCTCAGTCTCGGCTTGCCCTGCACAGTACCTCCTCACCACTGATCTCTTTGCCCTCTTGCTTTTTGCCTCTCTCCTGAGTATTCCAATCCTACAGAACCTTTCTTCTCAGTAACAACTCTCAGTATTTGTGTTAACTTACAGTATATTCTGCCAGATTTTCCCTTCCTTAAATTGTAAACCACACTGCTACCCTACAGCCTGCCCTGCTTCTGCCCTTTCCCCTTCATTCATCTCCATGTTTTGCTCCCTCTTCTGCCTCTGTCCTTTTCCCTGCTTGTTATTTTTTGTCATGTTTCTGTTTTTGCTCTGCTCATCTCTTATACTCTCTGTGCTACCCCAGCCCTGTTTCCTTCCTTATGCTGTATCTTGTGCATGATGTTTCCACACTGTTTGCTTCTTTTCTTTTACCCTGGCTGCCATCTATATCCTTTCATGTTGTGTACATTTTGTTCAGGCCCCCTCTGCTTCCTGCCTCTGATTTTTCCTCTCCAATGTGTGTCCACTTGACCCTTTTCAGAACCAGGTGGTCCATTTTACTTTTGCTTGCAGTGTCTGGTAATTAGGGGAGCAGTAATAAATGCTAGCCTGAGCTTGTTCCCTTTAACAATCTGAAGCATTATTATTTCTCTTTTGGTGCTCGTTGGAATTAACACTGTAATTTTTTAGTGCTTAGAAGAGTTTATTTCTGTGCTCCATCTTACTGTGTCTGTGGCTTTGAAGTAGTTCATCTTCTGGAATAAAAATAAACAAGAACAGAATATTGACAACAGAAGTTTCCTAAATCCTAAATCCCAAAAAAACTAAAATGCTGTTATTTTCACCAACACGTAGGTCTACCTCTTTCACCTTTACCATAAAATCAAATGATGGCACAATAATCTCCCCTGACCCATCTACAAAACTATTAGGTGTCATCATAGACAATAATCTAAACTTTGACCTACATGTTAACCAAACTATCAAAACCATCAATAAAAAACTAGGGTCACATTACAGAATAAAAGCCTTCCTAACCCCTCCAGCTAAAATTGCCATAGCTCACTCTCACCTTCTTTAAACCCTTCTGTATGCATCCCCTCTACTCTCTAATTTAAACAAGACTGTCCTTAACAAACTCTCAATTTGCTACAACCACATTGCCAGGTTTGCCACTGGGCTGCCTTTTAGGACACATCATTGCATCAATCTAAATCAGCTTGGGTGGTTTGAACTACCCAGCCTAATCCAGTATAACCAACTGATTATGGCGTATAAAATCCTCTATAATCCAGACAATACTCCTGCACTTAAAAATATTATCACCCCCTGTAACAATCCTAGACCGCTTTGATCCACTAACAAACTACTAATTCAGACTAGCAAAATTAATAACACAGCCGGTGATTCTCTCTTTGCAAACGCTGTTAAGTAGATCCTGGAGCTCTCTTCCAGCTGATATTACCTTACTTTCCACCTTAGGTCAATTTAAAACTAGACTCAAACAACATTTGTCACTTAACTGGCTATGTCAATGTATCAAGCCTGGCTAACTCGAATGTGTAAAAATCTGTTAACCAGTTTACTGTGTAATTTAATTTAATCCTGACTTATGCTCAGGATTAACTGTAACCTGTGGAACTCGTTTAACTTGCTTACTTATGTAATCTCTGTAAATAGTCTGTTTGTAATATGTAATGCTGGTATTATGTAATGCTGTATCTGCTTACCTTTGGAGCTTTTCTCCCTGGGCCTCCACTGAAAATCTACATGCATCCAGTCGGACTATCCCGGTCAACAAATGTAAAATAAAATAAAAATAAAAAATAAAGTTTCCTGAATTTAGCATTATCAACTATGAATGAAGGAAAAGGGATTGGAATGAGTTTCAGTTATGTATTTAGTTTGAATTTAGTGACTTGGAAGTGGCAACAGTTCATAGGTTGCTACTAGGCTAATGAGAACTAGGGTTCTTACAAGCCTAGCACACCCCCCAAACTGTTTGGGTCCAGAGGATCATGTGGAGGGGGGTGTAAGTAGGCAGGTAGCTACGAATTTGTCGGGGGTGTTAGCTAGGATAATACTTTTCTTATTGATGGCCTCTGCCCATAAGAGACATGTGGGCCAGACCAGGGATAAATTTACAATTTCCCATCCAGTTGTCTAGGTTTTATTTCAATAGGGATTAAAAACTGGTGGTTTCAAAGGCTGCATTGCTGTTACTGAAGCATGCTATGACTATACCTCTTTCTAATGTACCCCAGCCTAAAAACTCATAAAGACCCTGTACCTTCTTGCAAAAATGTTTGAAAAAGTTATTTCTAAACAGCTGCTTATCCATTTTAAGAACTGTGAGCTTCTACATGAGAATCAGCATGGCTTCAGAAATGGTTTTAGCACAGCTGCTGGTATACTCTCAGCATTTGATACCTAAATGATTATCTCCTGTCAGCTGGTAATTTTGTGGATATGACCTCTGCCGTTGTAGCTGGTCATCACAAAGTTCTGCTTGCTCTGCTACAAAAATTAATTTTGGGTGAAAATTTCATTGCCTTGTTATATAGATATAGCTTGACAGCAGGATCTTTCAACTTTACTCTAACAGCCAGCTGTTCACTAATGGAGCACAAAAACAAGTGTCCCCCAAGGCTCTAGTCTAGGTCCATTACTGTTTTCGTTATTTATTTATTAATGATATTACTGATGACTTACCTAAACTTAAACTGATGCTCTGCTCTGATGATATTTTATTATTGCAGCCAAACAGATGTCAATAGTCCTCCAATCTCAACTCCTGCAATCTTTTTATGATGTTTGTCATTGGTCTGAACAAATTCCAAATTAACCATGAAAAAAGTTTTGCTTTTTTCCTCCCGTCACAGGCTGTTAATTTCCTGTTATTACTGTATCAAATAACTAAAACTTTGCCATAGGATATCACATCTACTATCTCCTTACTGCCTGTAGAGTGCTGGCCAAGAATGTTCCATTCCCTGAACTAGAATATTATACTGTGTTTATTCTCAGCTTATAACACTCAAAGATTAAAAGTCACAGAGAATAAAATTGCTGGATTTGCCCTACTTGCTGTTAACCACATACACCACTATAACCTACTAAGTTTTCTAAATTAGCTACATATTAATGGAAGGTCCACTTATTTCTTTGTACCTTATTGTATAAAATTCTAAATGACAATTACTACTGCTACTACTTAAAAGAAAAATTCTAATCAGGGAACTATAACTCTCAATTTCTAAACTCAAGAAATCTGGACAAAGTCAAACATAATTGGGGGGCACATTTAAATATTGCTGTCATCAACATAGAAAGTTGCCTGAATAACAGGTTTTGCATTAGCAGTATATGTCATTATTTATTGAGTTCAGTCCCCAATTTTTTTGCAAGAAAAGTACAACCATTTTGAGGAACAGACCAAAAATAGGCAAAAATCAGGACAGTTAAGTATGCCGGGAACAGTCCTCCTCCCTAAGAATACCCGAAACTTAATATCAATCAACTGTCCCCCATTTAAAACCAGTATTGGTGAAGCAGCCTTCTCACGAACAGGCCCAACTGCCTGGTACAAACTACTTGCTGAAGCAAAACATCAGGATAGTCTTACCAAGTTTAAGTCCCTTTCTGAGCAACCCTTCAAGGATGTTGCTTGTGAATTCTTTAGGGATAATGGATAAACTCTTTAAAATGCATACATTTGTAAAAATGTTATAGTATCTCAACTGTTTCCCTTTGCCATTTAACATTTAATTCTTCTTCTTCTTCTCCTGTGTCCTCTTCTTAGCCTCTAGGCCTATATCTGTAATCTCTGTTTTTTACTCACTTCCGTTTGAGTTTTTTTATTTCAAAGGAAATTCAGTTCGAACCCTTTAAGAAGCAATTTTATGTAGCCAAACTATTGAAATTCGTGAGCTGATAAAACCTAATTTAAACCTGCTATTTTATTAGAAATGTATAAGAACTGTATAACTTTCTACTATATAAAAACTGTATAATAAATGCATATAAACTTTCCAGACTTTTGCAACTATGTAAACTTAACTTGAAGTGCATAACTTACATTTTTATGCACTGTTTATTGCTCCTGAGCCTAAGTAATGACTTAAAAAGGGTCTCTGGACAAGTCTACCTATCTGTTTACCAAATAGTAAATAAGTAATAAAATAAATACATTTGATGATATGTGTGGCTAATGACATTGTTTTTAGCTTCAGAGTATCAGTAACTTTGTTTTCAGTTATGTCATTCAACCAGTGAACATACTTTGCCTCCCTGCTGTCTTCTTAGCCTGAAATTAGTGGGGTTTCTGATAAGCCAATCAACTCACAGACCTTCTCCTGCTCCACACTACATTGACTACCCTCCCCCAAGGGATTTGTCATCCTATTGTCCTCTGACTTTTACATTTGAAAATGAGATTTCTGATCTCAGTGGGTCTAGCTACTTTAAAAATTTAAAACAATGTGACAATAGGACAGAATGCTTCTACTTCTGTTTGACAAAGGGTCTTACATAGCCTTGTCACAGATAACAAATGAATGTGTCGAGCGTCTTGAAGATAAAACAAAGATGACTGTGAAGTTTGACTACTGTATGCATTTAGCACAGTCACCATCCACATTTATGTTTTGTGGTGTTGAATGGTATCCATTTGATATTCTGAGAGTTGTTAGTGTGAGTCCTGGAGTAGTGAGATTCACTGACCCAAAATGCAGACTTAGATATACTCTCGAAATTTTCATTTTTCTCTGAGCTATGCTTGCTGATCTTGGAGTCAGAGACAGATCCAGCACTAGGTGACCTAGGCAGTTTCCTAGGGCCTGTGTCGGCTTGAGAGGCCCATGTTGGCATGGTTGGCTATAAATGAGAAACTAAACCTTCATTAAATTACCTTTGGTAGTTCTGAAGGAACATGGAAAGCAGTAGGACCTTGTGGAAGTTATCCAGACTGGAAAGAACTTCTGTAAGCCCCAGAAACCTCAGTGTTAAATCCTATCATCAGATAACATGGGAGATTTAAGGTGACATTTACTGAGATAGCCAGCCCTAATAGATTTCTTGTCAAACTGCATTGCAGGAGCAAACCCTGATTTTGGTTTGAAGAGCAAACGGATGTGGGAGATATATCTGGTAAGAGGAGGTGTGTGTGTGTGTGTGTGTGTGTGTGTGTGTGTGTGTGTGTGCGCGTGCGCACGCACGTGTTTGTGTGTGTGTCTGTGTGTGTGTGAAATGCCCCAGTTAAGGACACTGTCAAGTTAATTGACTTTGCTCAGAGTCAAACCCTGAACCTTTAACTGTTAAGAGTAGGCAAGTCCCTTAAACCTCCACACCAAACTCAGGTCTCCTTTCATTTTCTTTCTTTTTTTTTGTTTTTGTTGATCATTTTGGATTACATTCTGTCAATGTCAGAGTTTCAGAGCTGTGTTTTTCAGTGTCAGTGATGCAACAAATAGCATGCTCACCTTTGGTGCAGAAGACTGTGAGTCCTATTCCCATATCAGGTAGATCAACTGTGGACAATGCTGTGCAGCAGGGGGAGGGGGGGTGCTGCACTCCTGAGTGTGTAATCCTTTGGATGAGATGTCAGCCATTCCCTACTGTATGTCAACAGAACACCAGTTTTTTTTTTTTTTTGTAACATAGGCAATTTATTCTTCAAGGGCAGGAGGCACTGAATTTGTAGATGAAACACTGAAATGCAAAGTTGTTTAGAAGTAACAACCTCTTCATTAGTTATACTTCTCTTTGATGTGGAATTATTCAGAAGAGTTTTATTTCTGCAGGGATTGCGCCTTGTAACTGATGTTGATGGTTTTATAATGACAGCTGTTTGAGTGGCCTTTTATGGCCGAAATGTTTTGAAATTGGTAGTTTTGTCATTATTGGTTCATATGTTTTATCTCATTGCTTACAGGAAAAATGTTTAAAACTACAAATGTAAAGCACACTCTTTGACAGGTGATATAATTTAATACTGTCTGGAAGATTAATCAAAGAATGCATGCATTTTTGCATGGTTTGAAAACAGTTCAAAGGTACACCTAATCAGCCATTGACCATATCAATTTTTCTATGAATGTAGGTTTCAACGAATGTGAGTTTTAGGGACAGAGGAGTTTATTATTGCTCCAATAAACCACAAAGTAGTAGAATAATGAAAAAAAACACAGGTTAGTGTAAATTACACTGCGCACATCAATAGCATAAAGTATTTAATACAATGAACAGAAACTCTAGCGCCTTGGCAAATACAGCCTTCTAGAGTTAACCTAACTGAGTTGTAATGAGTTTGTTATTGCTCATGTTAAGTCCATTTTCATTGTGCAACTATATTGTTTTGTTTACTAAACGGCTACCAGTGTTTGTGCTATAAAATTTGAAATGTGTTTTGAATTAAATCCAAATATATCTGTAGTCATTGAAAAGAAAATAGTATGAACACTCACAGGTTTGAACAATATTTATGGTAAATAGGGAGAGATGGCCAAGTAATGGGACTAGAATGGCTGGGACGGGGCCCTGGATGCAGGGAGGTGTGGCTGCTGGGGGCCTGGCTGCAGGGACGCTGATGCATTACCCTGCCTAGGACTCCATTTGACTATGATCTCGCTCTGCTTGGAGTTGTGACAACTGAATCCCGGTTTAGGATGAGTGACTAATCAGATAGATCAGATTTATGGGAGGTAAAAATGCTGCTCTTCTAACACACAACAATACTGTCGGTTTGTGAGTTGTAATCCAAGAAAACGACGACTAGATTGAGGAAAAGCACTGAGTGTGTTTGTCCTTGGAAACAAAGAGACCTTTTCAGTTAATGGAAGGTTAGCCACAGAGTTATCTGCTTTTAAGAATCTCACATTATGAAAAATTATTTTTGTCTTGTTATTCTCTCCTGGCATTGGAAATTGTCTATGCAGTAAATTAATAATCATAGATTTAAGTCCAGCAACTGAGACAGTATTAGAATAAAAATCAGGGACCATGTCCAACTTCATATTTTTGATTCCTAGGAATACAAACCTGGCTACAGGCAAATAAACAGACATGACAGCTGTTTTATGATATTTTATGACTGGCTTTCAGCTGAGGTAGACAGCAAGTTTTTTTTTTTTTTTGCGTTAAACAGCTTTCATCACACTATAAAATATGAACAGTATCATTCGAGGCCCCAGTTATGAATGGGGAGCAGTACCCGTTTGTAAGTAAATAGCTGTCTTCATTTTAGTTTTCCTTTGTACATGTCTTTGTGTGATGTGTAGTATGTTAAATGACAATATAATTTTTTGCCACTTTCTGTGGTCTGGTTGATTTCAATTTAAGGTAGGTTCAATCAAATACTTTAATACTAAAACATTAAGCTTCAACCAATTAAACAGTGACATGCAAGGATAAATGTGAATGTCTAGAATGTGTTTCGCTTTAGGGTGCCTAGTAAGAACATCTGTGGGGGGTTCTGATAGGCAGGATAGATGTGAAAGAGGAGTTTTACAGTCTGTGCACAAAGGAAATTAAACCACAATGGCTCTACACTTAACCAAAACAAGAGAAGGTTCATTTCATGGATTAGAAGTTGATGCCCTGTCTGTCAGGAATCTTTGTTACTGCAGCCTTCTTTTAGTGAACAGTCATGAAGTGGGGTGAGGAATGACAGAAATCAGATGACATTGTCTCTTGAATTTAAACCCTGAAATGATCTTTCAGAATTTGTGTAGCAGAGGTTACTCCTGACCATCTTCCACAGCAGCAGCAGTAGCAGCATGGCCACAAGGCTTCTCTATGAAGTGATGTTTCCAGAACAAATTAGGATATGAACTATTTAAAGATATAGTGCCCAAATTAATTTCACCATAGTAGTTTTGAAGTTGTGTCTTTGGATAATATGTAAAAAAAAATCCTGTTTTTTTATGAACAGATTAAAGTTTACATATAAGACGCTTTTGACTATTTGACTCTCTTGCCTCATTTCTTAGCAGAGAAAAAAAAAATACTGTGCAGCTGGACTGCTGGCTTATATCGACAAGACTGTCAAAGTGAGACGTAAAGGAACAGGGTCACTTACGAAGAGTCAGGTGAGTTGAGTTCATGAAATCTACCAGTATAAGCACAAAGGCTGTGAGTTCATACTCATTGAATCTACCAGTGCAGACAAAAAGCTCCCTAGGGACCATTTGTGAATGCTTTTGCTTTTTTTAATGCTGAGCTCCTGTTTATATAATGAGGTGCTGTAGTATTTTTGTTTTGCTTGCTAAAAGATTCTTTTAGAAGGTGGTGACTTTCAGTATGGGGAACTGAAACACTCCTTCTTAGATAAAACCGTATTTATGGTAGGTAACTGACATGTAACTTTCCCTTTCACTAGCATGTTAAATGTCAAAGTTTGGGGACAGACAGCATAAGTGTTTGTAAACCTGCACTTCTTTGCAGGCCATGTAATATTTGACAGGGACAGTCAACTTTTAATCTCTGCACTGGTAAATGTAGTATAGCTGTAAGTTGAAGAACATGGCAGCATTGCTGTAGTAATGATGTGTATGTATTTGTCTACCACCACAGAAGAACAACACTCGATTTTATAGCCTGCAAACATACAACATGTCTTAAATAAGACATTCTAGATCAGCTTGCACACATACAACATGTTTTAAATAAGACATGCCAGACCAGCCTGCAGACATGCAACATGTCTTAAATAAGATATGCCAAACTAGTCTACAGACATGCAACATGTCTTAAATAAGACATTCTAGACTGGCCTGCACACATACATTTCTTAAATAAGACATGCCAGACTGACCTGTACATATGCATTGTCCTAATTATGACTTGCCAGACCAGCCTGTACACATGCAACATGTCTTAGGACATGCCAGACCAGCCTGCAGACATACAACATAACACAGTCTAGACCAGCCTACAGGCGTATTGCATGTCTTAAATAAGACATGCCAGAACAGCCTGTAAACAGACCAGCCTGCAGAGTTACAACATAAGACCTGCTAGACTAGCCTGCAAACATACAACATGTCTTAAATAAGACATGCCAGACCAGCCTGAACACATACATCATGTCTTAAATATGACATGCCAGACCAGCCTACACTTATAACATATCTTAAATAAGACATGTCAGACCAGACTGCACACATATAACATACCTTAAATAAAATATGCCTAATCAGGCTGCACACATGCATGTCTTACATAAGACATGCCAGACCAGCCTGCAGACATACATGTCTTAAATAAGACATGCCAGACCAGCCTGCACAAATAGATGTCTTAAATAAGAGCCAGACCAGCCTGCACACATACAACATATCTTAAATAAGCCATGTCAAACCAGCATATCTTAAATAAGACATGCCAGACCAGCTTGCAGACATACAATAAAGACATACCAGACCAGGCAGAGGTTCTTAGCTGTTTTTTTATTTAAGAACTGAACCAAAAGGTGCACCCTGCAGAACGTGTGACTGCATAAGCAAAAGTACAAAAGCATTCAGGTGCATTATGTAAACAGTGCCATAATTAGGGCCGTATCAGATAACTTCCCAGTAGTCCATGCTTTAAGCAGGAAGGCTTCAAGCAACATAAATACATGTGTGTGTGTGTAGATATATATATATATATATATATATATATATATATATATATATATATATATATATATATAGAGTCTACTTTGATTCACTGAAAACTCATTTCACTGAATTTCAAAAAAATTGCTGAAAGCTCAAATCACTGAAAAGTCATTTCACTGAATGTAAGTACTGTTGGTCAAATAAAATGTTTATGCCCTTTTCCCCACTGTAGTGCGATCCTGGAGTTACTATATATAGTTACATTATTAACCTGTCTGGACATGTTTTTACTGATTGTGAGGTAGCGGTTTTGAACCAAGGTTTTAAGTTTATTCTTACAGTGCTTCCTAGGCTTCATGATATCAAGTGTGATGTTTTTAAATTTAGTAGGATGTTGCATTTAAAGCACTGCTTTAAAAATATAAACACACAGGATGAGTTAGTTGATTGTGATGATCGTGTTAATACTTCAAATGAGAGTTTTTATACTTGTGAATCTGACAGTTCTTTTAATGCATATTGTAGATTAGATACTTATAATGTATGTACAAATAGCAATTTTTACCTCCTTTTTTAAATGAAGATGTGGTTAATTTTTCTCATATGTTGAATTTTGCAATTGAGGATATGTTTGCTGACTTTGCTCAGAATAAACAACAGATTAATTATAATATGTGTATTTCAGAATGGAAAGCCCTTCAAAACTTAAGTAAAATGAGGGAAATTATTTTTAAACCCTCAGACAAAGGGAATAAAATGGTTATCATGCATTTTACCCAGTATATGGACATGTGCTTGGAGCATCTAGAGAATGCTGAAGTATATGATAAAATTGATATATCTTTATATCAACAAGCCCTTGTTGAATATGTTGAGTTACTACATAAAGGTTGTAGACTTGGGTACTTTTCAGACATGGATGTCCGAAAAAAATTTAGCCCAGATGGATGTAAAATGGCCTATTTTTTTGCCTACCCAAGATTCATAAAAATTTAACTAAGCCACCGGGGAGGCCTATAGTTTCAGGCTGTGAATATTTTATGCACAGTCTGGGTTTATTTTGGCATGGCTATCTAGCACCCATAGTCTATAAAATGCCATCTTACATTCGAGATATATTTGATTTTTTAGCAAAAATTGATGACATTGAGTGGAATCATTGTACTTCTTTACTTTGGATGTTAAAAGCCTGTATACAAACATTAACCATAATTTTGGCTTGGAGGATTCTTTTTAGGTAATTCACCAGTGATGGAGTACATAGTAGAGTTGATACATTTCTGTCTTACACACAATCTTTTTGATTTTAATGATACTCTTTACAGACAGAGGCAAGGAACAGCCATGGGGGCTCCTTTTGCCCGCATGTATGCCAATTTAAGTATGGGTCTCTTTGAGAGTGAATATATTTACAGAAATAAGTTTTTTTGTGATCATGTCATCAGGTATTTCAGATGTATTGATGGTTTGATTTTTATAGCTGAAGGTGGCATGGAATTAGTACCACAGTTTGTTAGTATGCTACATAACAACACGTTTGGACTACAATTTGATGGTCTAAAATTAGGAACACAAGTTCCTTTTTTGGATGTAGTCATCAGCATTCAATATGGTACTGAACTGTTTACATGTGTACATAGGAAGTTTCAGCAGGGCACACAGCTTGTCCATGGGGATAGTTGTCATCCTACACACACCATTGAAGCACTCCCTTATGGTGAGATACTTAGGATTTCCAGGCTATGTAATAATATCCAGGACTTTAAACAAGAATTCGGTGCAACAGTGGATATGTTTTGCAACAGAGCATATAGTAGAAGTTTACTTGAGACAAGTTGGAATAAATTGTGTAATAATTTGACTAGGAAACAGCAGTTTAATAACAGATCATATTTAGTCCCATATAGATCCAATAATAGAGAATTTAACAATCTTATATACTTTGTCACAACTTTTGGGTGTTTTAGTTCTGTAATTATAGAACAAATAAAATACTGTTGGAAATACTTATGTTCATTAAAAAATGTTTCCACTTGGTTGGATGCTAGATTAGATATTTCCTTTAGGAGAGGTAGAACTATTCACAATTTTGTTGTGAAAGGTAGATTTTGTGCTCCCCAAATAAATATTTTACAGAATATACATCTTTCTGGGACCTTTTGTTGCAATAAATGTAAAGCCTGTAAATTTATAGTGAATAGTTTTCACAGCATTAATAATATTCCCTTTCATACATGCAATAATTTCTCTTGTGATACTGAGGGCGTAGTTTATGCCCTTCGATGCCCGTGTATTTTGTTTTATGTTGGGGAAACAAAGAAGGCATTTAAAGTAAGATTATTAGAGCATGTAAAGGACATTTACAATAAAAAATTAGAGAGTTCTGTAGCGGTACATTTTCAACATTTTCATGATGACAATAGTGAAGGGTTACAAGGCACCATTCTGGAAAAAATAAATGTGTCTGTATATGATGAATGTGGTCTTAAAAAACTTCTTTTGACTAAAGAAGCAGTTTACATTTTGAAATTCAACACTCTGCACCCATTTGGATTGAATGAGGAATTAAATTGGAGATTGTTTAATTACTTGATTATTTCATTGTTAATTGTATATAGTGTTTAGGTTAGTAGTTTTGGGATGTTCTTCACTCCTTTAAGGCTTTTCAGCAGAGACATCAGAGAGAATTTTCTGTGAAGATAATTTTGGTGCAATAAACTTTTTATTCAGCTGCCTTTGTTTGGTGGTGTTCCATATATATATATATATATATATATATATATATATATATATATATATATATATATATATATATATATATATATATATATATATATATATAAATATATATATATATATTGATATGGTTCCCTATCAGAAGCCTGAAACACTATAAGCCTGAAAATCAAAATCCTGAAAACTATAGACTGAAAATTCAAAATCCTGAAAGCCCAAAATCCTGAAACTCAAAATCCTGAAAACACAAATAATGCTAATATGTCACTATAAAGACACTAATATCTACCAACTGACCCTGACCCTAACCCTAACCCTAAGGTCCGTCACTATCGACACTCACCTGACCCAGCCTAACCCTAACTCACTTAAACCGCCCTAACCCCAATATTTGTCACTATTGCATACATGCCTAACCTGCCCTAACCCTAACTCACTTAAACCGCCCCTAACCCTAACATAAAACCAACCGCACACTTACCTGAACCCAACGCATGACCCAACACCACAGGGCTAACAATAGCAAAGCCACAATGACGTCAGTATGTCCATTTTGTGTTTTCAGGATTTTGAGTTTCAGGATTTTGGGCTTTCAGGATTTTGAGTTTTAAGTCTATAGTTTTCAGGATTTTGATTTTCAGGCTTATAGTGTTTCAGGCTTCTGATAGGGAACCATATATATATATATATATATATATACAGTCTACTTTGATTCACTGAAAACTCATTTCACTGAATTTCAAAAATATCGCTGAAAGCTCAAATCACTGAAAAACTCATTTCACTGAATGTAAGTACTGTTGGTCAAATAAAATGTTTATGCCCTTTTCCCCACTGTAGTGCGATCCTGGAGTTAGTATATATAGTTGGGGGTGTGTGTGGGGGGCACAGCCCCCCACCTACTTAGCTTTTATATTTATGAATCTCATTTCACTGAAAGCTAACAATATAAAACCAACAGTAGGTGGGGGCCTATGCCCCCCACACCACTCCTAACTATATATACTATCTCCAGGATCACACTACAGTGGTGAAAAGGGCATATATGTTTTATTTGCCCAACAGTACTTACATTCAATGAAATGTGATTCAGTGACATAAGTTTTCAGTGATTTGAGATTTCAGCAATTTGGGGTGAGTGTTTTGAAATTCAGTGAAATGAGTTTTCAGTGAATCAAAGTAGACCCAGATATATATATATATATATATATATATATATATATATATATATATATATATATATATATCTATATATATATATATATATATGTGTGTGTGTGTGTGTGTGTATATATATATATATATATATATATATATATATATATATATATATATATAAATTTGTTTGTGGAATTGCAACATCACACTTGTATTGGTAGGTTATTCCATGACGTTGTCACTCTAATAGGTTCGTAGGTTCATATATTGATACTAGGCCCTAGGGCCTATACAAACCTAGCCATAACAATTCCCTGGATATTTCATCCCATAATATTTACTTCCCTCGACCCCTGTCTACCAGGGCGACTGACGTGATCCCCGGGGTGAATTTCTTATCTCCCATCCAATCTGAGAAGAATTACCTTAGATCAGTTTCAAAACACAGCTCCCTATTCCACAACATTTTCTTTCACTTTAATTACTGTCTTGGAGAGATACATGTACTCAAAAAGTATGTTGTACACTTAAAAAGAAAAATTAAAAATATCTTTTATCCACCACTTACAAATTGACTGTCTGAGGGGATTTCCTTAGTTGTTCAAGATATCATCTTTGAGCATCCATTTGGGTTGAAGCCAGGGCTGAAACTGTCATTTGGCTGTCCATCTAATATAAGAGCTCATTATGATGGAGACTGTTCTGTACTTTCCACTTCAGTCATTTGCTCCTGAGAGATCTTCTGAGAATTGCTGTCTGCTGTTGTACGATTAGAATCTTTTACCTTCCTCCGGATACATGTTTTACCACCCATCTTGGCTTGACAACATGCTTCCAGGGTGTGGAGCTACTCGTCTATTTTGGAGTACATGACCATCTTGAAATCATAACTGACACCCATTCATTTGGCCTTAACTGCTTCAACATAATGCTCAAAAGTAAGTCTCTTGTCCAAATCAAACTTTTCTATAGTCAAGATCAGGACATTTAAGCTTGCAGTTTCACATGACTAAAGTAACAAAACCTCAAGTAAGCTATCTAGTATGTTTTTTTTTTATTTAATCCATTTCAAACAGTTTGATTAGGTACATTTAAAAATGATATACTTGGTTATGAAGACAAAGGACTTATGAAATGATTCAAGACAATTTAACTCATTCTGTCTGTAGAACATAAAAAAACTCTTTAGGTCTCTCGAATTTATTTATTTATACATTTGTTGTCTGGGGTAAAGTGTTGATCACATAGACAATTTTCAGGTTATACAGCCAACAGAGAAAAACAGTAAATAAAATTATGAAGTGAACACACACATGCTTTAGATTTATAGTAGACACATGAAATAATTTTTAGCAAATATCCGATATTAAGCTTTACAATGAAAAAGTGCTGACAGCCCCTTTAGTCATCATCTATCTAAAATGCTGTGAAACACTTTTGGTTCTGCACTGAATGACTGAATGCAGCTCCATCAGTCTCATGAGTTTCACTCCTCTGCAGGGTAATTGAGGTGAAATTCCTCAAGTGTCAGTGGCATAAAAAAAAAGAGGCTGAGGAGCATAACCTTGATCACTGTTTTCCATGGGAAATCTTTGCCGGTACAATTAGAAATCACCCCGGCAATGATTCCCATATTTTGGAAGATTTTTTTCTCCTTCAGATTGGTGTGACCATTTATTTATTTATTTATTTTATTTTACATTTGTTGACCGGGAAAGTCCGACTGGATACATGTCCATTTTCAGCGGAGGCCCGGGGAGAAAAGCTCCACAGTGAACGAGTAAAATGCATTGAGATAATACATAGAACTAAAGAACAAACAAAACAAATTAGTTTCCTATACTAGAAAATGCTACAAAGGAGATGTAGTAAAGTATAATTAGTTGATCATAAACAATATCAGGGATACAAAAATATTAATACTGCTTCTAGCATACCGATTCTCCTTCTAGACTAACCATTTCAGTTAAGAGGAGAGAGAAAGAAGTAAGAGCGAGGGGATGCGTCTAGGGAAGTATCTATACTTGTCTGAGAGAGGATTAGTCAGGACTTGAGCATTGACAGAGATTGCGACTTTAGATGTTGATTTAACCTTTTTTTGAAAACGTATAGGGAGGAAGTGCAGGAAAGGCTGGGAGGAAGGGAATTCCATATTTTGCCAATGGCATTGGTAAAAAGTGAGTCACCGCCTACATTGTTTGCTTTGACTGTTTGAACTAGTAGCTTATTGGAGGAACGCAAACTACTGAGATTATTGTAGGGTCTTATTAAGTTATTCAGCGCTGGAGTTTTGTCAAGTTGGTTCAGGATTTTAAATGCTTCCATAAGTTGGGTCTGCTGTAGAAGGTTAGTGAGTTCTAACCAGCCTAGGTTTCTTAGGTTAACACAGTGGTGTGTTCTGTAGGGCATTCCCATAGCAAATCTAGCAATCTGATTATAGCAGCGTGTTAGTTTGTTTATTTCCGCTGTTTTGAGATTAGTGAGTATAGGGGAGGCATACAGGAGGGTAGAGAGAAGATGTGAGCGGGCCATGGTCACTTTAGCTATTGGAGATAGAAAAGATTTGATCCGGTATAGAGACCCAAGTTTTTTATTAACCGTTTTGATGGTCTGATTTATATGGATATCAAATCTAAGTCTGTTATCTATGGAAACTCCTAATAGTTTGGTATAGGAGTCTGGAGAGATGACAGTCCCATTTTTGGATTGGATAGAAAAGGATAGAGGTGTGGTCTTTTGAGTGGATTGGAAGAGTAGTAATTTGGTTTTGTTTGGATTCAGGATCAAGTTACGTCCTAATAGCCAGTTCTCTACTGTCCTGAAACATGATTGGGTTTTGGATAATAGGTTGTCAGGAGTAGTATCAGCACAGACTAATGTCGATTCGTCTGCATATTGAATGCAGGTTGCTTCAGGGATGGCTTTATACAGGTTATTTATGAAGATAGTAAACAGAAGAGGCCCCAGTATAGATCCTTGAGGTACTCCTATGGTATTAGGTAGGAGGTTGGAAAGTTTAGATTGCCAGAGTACGGCTTGTTTCCTATCGGAGAGATAGCCACGAAACCAATCTAGAGCTTGTTTGTCTAGTTGGAGATTTTCTAGTGTATGATGTAGTAGCTGGTGGTTCACCATATCGAAGGCCTTTGATAGGTCAAGAAATAGTGCTGAAGATATTTTTTTGTCATTTCGGTTGTGATTGATAGTGTCAGTGAAAGAGAGAAGAGCAGTGGTTGTACTATGGTGGGGTCTAAAACCATGTTGTGTGTCAGTTAGTAATTTATTCATGGTAAGATAGTGAAGGAGTTCATGAAGTCGATGTGTGTGTGTGTGTGTGTGTGTGTGTGTGTGTGTGTGTGTGTGTGTGTGTGTGTGTGTGTGTCTGTGTGTGTGCGTATATGTTTAGGGATTGTAGGTAACTTGCCCCCTGTTAAAGCACAAAGTTAATTTTTTCACTCTTCCATATGCCGGGCATCATTTTTCAGTGTTTGCGATGTTCAGGATTGAGGAATTTGGTAATTTGTAGTAGAATATTCCATACAGTGTAGGGATGAAAATGGTCTCTGAGATTTCATTTTTTTTTTGTACTAAAGTCATTCATTGTTTTGCAGCTCTCCCTCTCTCAGCTCATTTTCTGGTTTGGATATCCCTTGAAAGTAATTTATTTATTTATGTTTTTACTGTGGGTAAGTTAAACAGCAGTTTCCATAAAGAAATAAATGCACATGTATAAAGTACCTATTTGTCATGCATCTGTGTCATCCTGTACTCTTCAGTTGTTGTCACATTGTTGTCCCTATGGATCTCAGTAAAATTTGCTAGGCATGCATTTACATTTTCTTCATTTGAGTGACAGTTGACACAGTCTGACACAATATAGTAAAAGCACATTGTTGGGAATGTGTTGGGGATTCTGCATAATCTCCAAAGTGCTTGCTAAGTATTTATATCTGAAGTAGGGTTTTAATGGGTGAGCTGATTTAAGCTTTGTTACACTACCTCTGAACTTATCTTTTATTACATCCAGAATATGTAGTAGGAATTTAGACTCACAGTTTGGATATTTGACCAGTACTTGTAATTTTGTGGACACAGGTACCTCAAACTGTCCTTCATTATGTAATACTAGACGTACTCTGACAAGCTTAGAAAGTGATCTGAATGAAGCAGTTTAGCATAGATTTCATCTACAAAGAAGGAGTATTGTTCCTCATAGTCTCCCCATTCCCTTATTCATAGTATAAGCTGCAGATCATACTTAGGGTAAGAATGTTCCTTTCTCCCACTGTTAATAAAAACTGTCCTGTGCCAGTCTTATGCATGCTTCAATATTGTTTCTGTTTCTCACCCTAGTAACTGTAAGGGAAGACTGTTTCGATTGTCTACTGTCCTTTCAATGTGCCTTCCATGAGTTATCAGCTTTGCATCTTCAAACTGGATTATCTTGATGCTATACATTTCTTTGCCTCTTGATCTCTCTGGACTCACTGTACTAAAATGTTTCTGTTATGTCCCCATGCCTTCTTTCTTCAGGCCATACAAATTAAACTCATTTAGCTTCATTTTAGTTTCTCCAAGTTTTTTTTTTGGTTTCTAATTCCATGACAGAAATGGACATCATTCATAAGTCAAAGTATGATTAAAGTTCATAAAATTAGTATTGTTTCACGCTTTGATGTTAGCCAAAAGTGCTATTCACAACACCTGCAGTGTGCCCAGAATCGACTCCTTTGCAATTCGTAGCAGCAGTTATATGTATGGGTAGGATATCTAAATAGGACCGTAAATTCTTTTTTATGAAACCCATTGCTCCTACTACTTTTGGAATTGTCTTGGTATCCTTCTTTGCCCTCATTTCTGCCTGCAAATCCTGGTATTTTATGACTTTTCTCTCTGTACATAAGAGACTGTAATCAGGGTATACAATTTCAGTAATCATTGCTATTTTTGTTTTCTTTTCATGGACTACTATATCTGTTTTTTTGGTATCTGTTTTTTGAACTGTTTTTAATGTGTGGTCCTATGGGATATAAACTTCATAATTCTCTGTGGCTCATGTTTCTAATGCTTCTCAGCTACTTCAATATTGTAATGTTTCCACAATCTCCAGTGCAGTAGTCTTGCTGCATTATTATGCCGTTCAGTGTACAGGCCTCTGCCATTAGTGTATCACACTCAGCAACAAGAAGTTCAACTATTTCTAGTTCTGTTTTACAGAATCTGCATTTGTCTGTTTCTTCCACATGCTCAATGCACTTTGTAAACCAATGTGTACCTAGTCCACTATCCGTGGCCACCAATATTAACATTTTATATTTTAATTCAAATTCACCTCTCCTTAACCATTCCTACATCAGATCCTGATTGACATGAGGTTGTTCCAGGAGTTTTCTGTACTTGCAACTATATTTATGCCTTTTACACATTTCTTTCCTTCTTATCTGATCATTTTCCTTGTATACTTTCTTTTGTTTTTTGGATCATTCAGTTGCTGCCTAATTTTTGCCTACTTCTGGTTTGGCTTCCATTCTCACTTGACACCGATATGCTTCTGCTAAACTAAGCAGGAAAGTCATCTTATACTTGTTCTCTTCATGTTTCAAAACTTTCACTGTGTTTGGATCTGATGAGTTCAGTAGATACGTATGCACTCCTACAATTGCAGATCAGTATATGTAATCAGGCCCATACCGCCTTCAGAACGAGGAATCTATAATCTTGGAATAGACTAATTTGTATGTATCTTTTGAAGGCTTGAAGCATTTCTCTTGTTTTCCTCTCCAACTGATTCAGTACCTTTTGGAGCCAGTCAGTCACTCCAAATCTGTAAATTAGAACAGGAAGAGCAAATTGGTTTATAGCTTGGACTTTGTTCCTAGATGTCAGGGCTGTTTTCAATATTAATTTTAGTCTTTTAAAATATTCCTTTCTGAGTTTTGTTTGCATTTGTTCATGTTTTATTGTCGATCCTTCATCAATTCCCAAATATTTATGCCCTCCCTCCTGCTCAAGTTCCTTTATATCACATTCCTTTCCCAGACTGATATTTTCTTTGTGCTGTAGCTTTCCTACTTTAAATGTTGCTTTTGCACATTTAACAAGACCAAATGAAATTCTTATATCATCTGAAACGGTTTTGACTCTTTCCAGCTGTGCTTTCTGCTCCTCATATGGTGAACTATGCAGTTTTAAATCATTCACAAAAAGTAGATAAGTCTTTACACTTTGTTGTTTTCTGGGAGCCAAGTTATAATCATGACCAAATCAGTTAAGTAGACAACTTAATGGGTTAAGGGCAAGAAAAAAGAGCAATGGTGACAGTGTCACCCCGGAATATCCCCATTTCAATTTTTTTCCCTGGGAAAATAATTTGTCCTTTGTCATGGCTTAGCTGCAAAGTGGTTTGCCACTGCTTCACAGTCAGTGTAATGTACTTGATCAATGTAGGGTATGTCTTATACATCTGTAGGCACTCCTTTATCCATGAATGTGGGATACTGTCAATGCTTTTTTGTAATCTGTCCATGTAAAAAGTGTCACTCGCCCAGTCAAAGTAAAACAGAGGTGTGTGTTCAGTTCAAGCAGCTTTATTACACACAAACACATCAGGATTGAGGCTTAGTAATTTAAACTTAAATAAACTTATAAACAGACTGACTACTACACTCATACATGTTAACACTCCGTCTGTTCTGTCAAAATGGCGGTGCTGCCTGCACATGCTCGCTATTTGTATGCATGTGCCTTCACTCGGAAATGCTTCTTAAAGTTACAATACATGCTCTGTTCTAAAATAACTTTATATTGCTACTAATGTAGATTGTAATTGTATACTATTGTGTTCCTATTTCTAACTGACCATATCTTTTTTGATGCACTTAAAATGCAATCTGCAAAATTTCACACTAAACTAGGGGTCATCCTAATAATCTTTTCTTAATCTGCGCTTCATTATCTCACCATCCTTACTTGGTCCTCTTTCATATGCTTGTTTATCTTCAGGTTGTCAAGTACAACTACTCCCAATCCTTTTTTCTCATGTATTGTAGACTATTCTTTACTCACTGTTTTCTTCCAAAGGGCATTGCTTTGCATTTCTTTACTTTGAACTTAAGTTGTAATGATGAGCATTCTTCCACCTTTGTTAAAATACTTACCTCATCCTTTTTGCACCTTATAGAGAATACAGCTTTGTGTAATTACTGAAAAATACCAAATCTTCCAGACATAATCTACCTGAGCAGCGTCGGGCAGCGCTGCCTAAACAGGTTTAAACTATTCCAGGCTCCACAAAGTCTGCTTTTCACTTTTTCCTTTAGAACTGTTCAAACTCTCAAAGTAATCACACTATTCTTTTTCTAAAGCCCTGCACTTGCTCAGCTCTTATAAGGAAACACTAACTAACTAAAGCACTACACCCTCCTTGACTTCTCATAAGTATTAAGCTCCCGATTGGTCCTTCCTGATCAAGTGAAAAATCAGTTCCCTTCCCTAATCTGATCAGTAAAAAAACAGTTCCCTATACTAATCTGGTATGTCCAAGGGTCAGTTTCATGGTTACTCTCCAGTCCAGCGGGTGAATCTGGGAATTTTGAGGCAATGTTACAATTGCCTTATGTACACAGACAACCTTCTCCTCCTTCCAACAAACTCTAATACATGTGAGAGATGCAGTTACACAGCCAAACTGGAGGCAGAGCTCTCTCAACCCAAAACTGGTACAGTCAGTCAGGAGGAAAAGGTAACCACCCACACCACAAATCCAGTTTCACACGGACCTATTGCATCTGCACACCCAACATATAAACACACAAAAACATACTCGGAGGCTCTAAATAAAAATCTGCCTAAACAGCAAAGACCTCCTAAGCAGATATCCAAGCAACAGCCACACCTCAACAATACCCACGAATCACATATCTCACAAAGTCAGTGTGCCTCACAGTCACAGCCCTTAAGACCAAACAACACACCAAATACACTTGTTCTAGGGGACTCTATTGTCCGGCACACTGACGTCCCGCTCACCAGACTGAACAAGGAGAAGGTCACTGTAAGCTGCCTGTCGGGTGCCAGGATCCGCCACATAACGCAAGCACTCAGGTCACTCCAAAGCAAATACAAGTACGACTCTGTCATTGTCCATGCTGGTGTGAATGACCTGAGATGTACCTCCCTGGACTACATGAAAAGAGACATAGAGGAGCTCTCTGACCATGTAGCCCAGGCTGGTATGACCCTGACCTTGAGTAGCATCTTGCCCTCACAAAGAATGATGCCATAGTATAAAGACAAAATGATCAGTTTCAACAATTGGCTAAAGTATTGGTGTCATTCAAAGGGGATCCAGTGTCTGTCAGCCTGGGATGACATGCTCGACAAGCCACATTGCTTCACTAGGGACGGCTTGCACCTGTCACCCTAAGGCTTTCGTATACTGGCCAAGGCTCTTGCCACCCCCATAGTGCCTTTTTTAGGCAAGGCTCAAAGGACAAACCTACCTCCATAGACAACTTAAGGATAAAAAAACTAAAGGTAATGCTACTCAACGCCAGAAGTCTAAACCTCAAGATGCATGCTCTCGAGGCTCTCTTCAGTATGGAGAAAATAGATGTCTGTGCAGTAACAGAAACCTGGTTCAAGGCTCCTGAGAGCACCCCAGCACTACCAGGTTATAACTCACACCATGCATTTCGGCCCCAAAACTCGGACCGAAGCACAAAAGGAGGGGGAGTATCTATATTCATCAAAGATACCTACACCTCCAGGTTAGTGGCACTGCACGAAGCATCGGAAACCATCCATTTGCAACTAACAGCGGGCAAAACTGCCTTTCAGTTTGTAGCCTGCTACAGAACACCCTCCCTATTACTGGAACCCCACTTGGCATTCCTGAGAACACTGGAGAATATGAAGGTTTCTCCAAACACTATGTTATTGGGTGACTTCAACTACCCAAGCATTGGCTGGGAAAACTACTCAAGCCCAAACACCCTTGCCCAACGGTTCCTTGAATTTATAAACTCTAACGCAATGGAACAACTGGTCACCACTCCCACAAGAGGGAACAACATATTGGACCTGGTCATCACCAACATGGGGACTCTATGTTCCACACCAGAGGTAAACCCCTCATTGGTAAGATCAGACCATAAACAAATTTCCCTGGACATCCATATCCCGTCCCCTCTCCCAGCCAAGGAAATCGCTGTAAAGAATTTCTCAAAAGCCAACTTTGCACTTCTCAAGACTGAGGTGGAATCCTTCAAAGCCCCTGGGCCAGAGGATAATACAGCCCAATCCACAGAATCCTTTACAAATACATTCTATGAGCACCTGCAGGAATGCATAGATCGTGCTATCCCAAATAAAACCAAGACTCATTCCTCCAAAAACAGGAGACTGGTATGGTGGACCCCGGCCATAAATAAGCTATACAACAGTAAGAGGAAGCTACTACATGACAGAGCAAAATCCCAAAAAGGGAAGGCATCTCTGATCAGTATTAGCAAGAAACTTCGATCCCTCATAAAATCATCAAAGGCCAGCTTCGAAAGAAAAATTGCTCTAGACACTAAAGATAATCACAAGGCCTTCTTTAGTTATGTCAGGAACATGGGAGGAAACTCCCAGATATGCTCTGAATTGTTGCATAATGGTACAAAATATACCGAACCTACAGACATAGCCAACATCCTGGCAGACAGATTCAGCGCAAACTTCTCCCCCCCTTCCCCCCCAAACGAGCAAATGCCTATCCCAGCTGAATGTAACCTCCCTGACATCACAGATGCATAGGTGAAAGCTGCCCCCTCCAAAGCAAAAACACAGCATCTATGGGACCGGACGGTCTCCCAGGCTGTGTCTTCCAAGAAGAGCTGCAGAGTGGTCCTAGCTACAGAGAACTGAGAAAAGCGACTGCTTTCCAGATTTAAGTATTTTTTTCTGTTTTTTACTTGGAAAACATTCTCTTGCTTATTTTAAACAAGCTTATACTGTTTTTTAACTGTTTGCTGCATTATATAGTATCTGCACTTAAAATTTTACCTGGTTGAAAATTAATCGAAAATCTGTCGTTTGTTTAATTTAACTATTGAGGCTGCCCACTAAAGTGTGCTAGCCTGTGTAACTGATTTATTGCTGCCTTCCGTATTTCTGGGTGTTTTCTATCTAAAAACAAAAAAAACAAAAAAAAATCCTTGTTTTCCCGCCTCTCCTCGACTAGTTTAAACCAGTTTACAGGATTTGCTGTATTTTGGGCTGTGGTGTAGTTCCTGTGTTGTCCATTACCTTACTTGGATAAGAAGGAAGTTTCTTTGCTCACCAGTGGGAGTGGGGAGCCTTGAGCAGCCTATCTGTCCCTGAAGGAGTGACCTCAGCACAAGAGCTGTAGTAATTGGTTGTTTTGGACCATTTCTAGCTCTTTTGAAGTTCCCTGTTTAAAATCCACCTCAGAGTGTTTCTTTCTGGCTATACTACTCAGAGACAGCTCCACGTGGTCCTGCAGAGTGGTCCTAGCTACAGAGAACTGAGAAAAGCGACAACTTTCCAGATTTAAGTATTTTTTTTCTGTTTTTTACTTGGAATACCTTCTCTTGCTTATTTTAAACAAGCTTATACTGTTTTTTTTAACTGTTTGCTGCATTATATAGTATCTGCACTTAAAATTTTACCTGGTTGAAAATTAATTGAAAATCTGTCATTTGTTTGTTTAATTTAACTATTGAGGCTGCCCACTAAAGTGTGCTAGCCTGTGTAACTGATTTATTGCTGCCTTCTGTATTTCTGGGTGTTTCTATCTAAAAACAAAAAAAACAAAAAAATAATCCTTGTTTTCCCACCTCTCCTCGACTAGTTTAGACCAGTTTACAGGCTTTGCTGTATTCTAGGCTGTGGTGTAGTTCCTGTGTTGTCCATTACCTTACTTGGATAAGAAGGAAGTTTCTTTGCTCACCAGTGGGAGTGGGGAGCCTTGCGCAGCCTATCTGTCCCTGAAGGAGTGCCCTCAGCACAAGAGCTGTTGTAATTGGTTGTTTTGGACCATTTCTAGCTCTTTTGAAGTTCCCTGTTTAAAATCTACCTCAGAGCATTTTTTTCTGGCTATACTACTCAGAGACAGCTCCACGTGGTCCTGCAAAGTGGTCCTAGCTACAGAGAACTGAGAAAAGCGACTACTTTCCAGATTTAAGTATTTTTTCTGTTTTTTACTTGGAATACCTTCTCTTGCTTATTTTAAAGCATTTGCGCGATTGTGCGCATAGCGCAGCACCGGCTAAACAGGGTTAAACTTTTTCCGCCAAGTCTGCTCTTCAAATTTTCCCTTAGAAAGCTCTACTCTTAGAATAACCAGTCTACTAGTTATATTATAAGCATAGCACTTGTTCTCAAAGCTTCTCTTCTAAGCAAGCACTCTCAAACTCAAGTAGCACTACATCCACCTACCACCCCAACCACTTCCCTTAAAGGCACAGCACTCTTTTGTAATATTCTAGCATGTCAAGTGGTAGATTGCTAGCATCTTCTCATGTTCAGCTGGTTAATCTGGGAATCTTGAGACAATGCTATAATTGTCTCATGTACACAGACAACCCTCTCCTCCTCCCAACAAACACAAATACATGTGAGAGATGCAACTATATAGCCAAACTGGAGGCTGAACTCTCTCAACTCAGGACTGGCAATACCAGACAAGAGGAGAAGGTAACCGCACACACAACAAACCCAGTCACACATAGACCTACCCCAACTGCAAATCAAGCACATAATAACACAAAAACATACTCGGAGGCTCTATTAAAAAACTTACCAAAACAACAGAGGCTCCCAAAGCAGACACCCAAAAATCCACCACCTCAAAACATAACACATGCAACACATACTTCAAGTAAATCGGTGTGTCAATAAATCACAGTCCTTAAGGCCAAACACTATGCCTGATACACTAGTGATAGGTGACTCTATAGTTAGACACACTGACATCCCACTTACCAGGCTGAGCAAGGAGAGGCTAATGGTAAGCTGCCTATCGGGGGCTAGGATCCGCCATATAACACACGCACTCAGGTCACTCAAAAACACGCACAAATATGACTCTGTCATTGTCCATGCCGGCGTGAATGACCTGAGACATATCTCCTTGGACTATATGAAAAGAGACATAGAGGAGCTCTCTGATTATGTAGCCCAGGCTGGTATGACCCTGACCCTGAGCAGCATCCTGCCCCCACCAAGAATGATGCCACAATACAAAGACAAGATGATCAGCTTTAATAATTGGCTCAATTACTGGTGTCATTCTAGGGGGATCCAATGTCTGTCTGCCTGGGATGACATGCTGGACAAGCCATGCTGCTTCGCAAGGGACGGCTTGCATCTGTCACCACTGGGCTTCCGGATATTGGCTAAGGCTCTTGCCACCCCCATAGTGCCTTTTTTAGGCAAGGCTCAAAAGACGAACCCACCTCCTTAGAAAACAAAAATGGAAAAAAAATTAAGGGTAATGCTGCTCAACGCCAGAAGTCTAAATCTCAAGATGCAGGCTCTCGAGGCACTCCTCAGTATGGAGAACATCGATGTCTGTGCTGTAACCGAGACCTGGTTCAAGGCTTCTGAGAGCACCCCAGCACTACCAGGCTTTACCTCATATCATGCTTTTCAGCCCCAAAACCCGGGCCGAACCTCAAAGGAAGGGGGAGTGTCCATATTCATCAAGGATACCCACACCTCCAGGTTAGTGGCAACTCATGAAGCATTGGAGACCATCCAGGTGCAACTAACCGTAGGCAAAACTGCTATACAACTGGTAGCATGTTACAGACCACCCTCCCAATCTCAGGAGCCCCATTCAGCCTTCCTGAAGACATTGGAAGATATGAATGTCTCACCAAATACCATCATATTGGGAGACTTCAACTACCCTAACATAGACTGGGTGCACTATTCTAGCCCTAACACCTTAGCCCAAAGGTTCCTGGAATTCATAAACTCAAATGCAATGGAACAGCTAGTCACCTCTCCCACAAGGGGGGATAATATACTAGACCTGATCATCACAAACATGGGGACAAAATGCTCCACACCGGAAGTATTCCCCTCACTGGTGAGATCTGACCACAAACTAATCACCCTGGATATACATTTACCACCTCCACCCCCAATATAAAAGACTACAGTGAGAAACTTCTCAAAAGCCGACTTTACACTTCTCAAGACTGAGATGGTATCATTTAAGCCCACAGGGCCAATGGAAACCACATCCCACAATGCTGAATCCTACACAAATGCTTTCTACGGACATCTCCAAGAATGCATGGATCGTGCAATCCCAAATAAAACCAAGACCCTCTCCACCAAAGAAAAGTGTCCTGTCTGGTGGACCCCAGCCATAAACAAATTGTATAACAAAAGAAGGAAGCTACTGCAAGATGGAACAAAATCCCATAAAGGGAAGGCATCTCTGATCAGCACTAGTAGAAAGCTACATCCTCTCATAAAAACATCCAAGGCCAACTTTGAGAGAAAAATCACCAAGGACACTAAAGTTAACCACAAGGCATTCTTCAGTTATGTTAGAAACCTGGGTGGAAACCCTCAGATATGCTCAGAGTTAGTACACAACGACAAAAAATTTACTAAACCCACAGATATTGCTAACATTCTGGCAGACAGGTTCAGTGCAAATTTCTCCCCTCCCTCACCTCCAAAAGAAGAAATACTCAGTTGAATGTAACCTCCCTGTCATTTCTGATGTCCAGGTGAGAACCTCCCTCAGCAAAGCAAAAAACACAGCATCTATGGGACACGATGGTATCCTCGGCTGTGTGATACGTGAACTCCAAGAGGAGCTAAACCCGCATATAAAAATGTTATTTAACCTTAGCCTTACTACAGGATATGTACCTGAACACTGGCGTACAGCAACAGTGGTCCCATTCCACAAGGGAGGCTCCACTACAGACCCTGGGAACTACCGCCCCATAAGCTTGACCAGCCTGGTTTGCAAAGCTATGGAAAGAATTATTATGGATCTCATAAACAACGACAATGGGAACCTACAGACACTTGATCCCACCCAGTTCGGCTTTGTAAAGGGTAGATCCTGCCTTTTGAACCTGGTTGACTTTTTCGAAACAGTCACTAGAGCCATTGATGAGGGCAAGCCTGTCCATACAGCCTACCTGGACTTGGCTAAAGCCTTCGACACAATACCTCACTCGGGGATCATAGATAAGCTAAACAGCTTAAATGTAAATCCATATGTCACAAGATGGGTTGCAAACTGGCTAAAGAACAGAACCCATAGAGTCAAGATTGCGGGAGCCATGTCAGACTCAAAGCCAGTCACAAGTGGTGTCCCACAGGGCTCTGTCCTGGGACCCCTCTTGTTCAGCATTTACTTCTCAGATGTGAAAGCAAACATGGGAGGGTTGTGGCTGACAAAGTTTGCAGATGACTGCAAACTAGGCGCCATAGTCGATACACCAGCTGACACATACATCCTACAGAAAGGCCTCACCGAAACGGACAACTGGTGCCGGAATCATGGCCTTAAACTGAATGCCAAGAAATGTATAGTCATCCCCTTTGGGAAAAACAAAGTACCCACAAATTATCACATAGACAGTAACCCACTGAGTACCAAAAAAGTAATCAGAGACCTGGGGACCCAAGTTGATAGTGACTCCTCATTTGACATTTGACACTCACGTTGCCAAAGTGGTTAGAAAGACTTTCTACCTTGCCCACCTTATCATGAAGACGTTCACATCCAGATCAAAGGAGGTTCGTGCCCCTGTACTCCTCCCTTATCAGACCCATGATTGAGTACAATGCCCCATTTGGTATGTACCTCATCCAGCACTTACAACAGCTGGAGAGACCCCAGAAGTACCTCACCAAGAGGATCAAGGGTCTCCAACATATGTCATATGCTGCCAGGCTAAAGAAACTCCAGCTCTATTCAGTAGCATACCGCCTGCTCAGAGGTGATCTGTGCCTGACGTACAAGGCCATGTCCAACCAGGAATTGATGGACATGCTCCACCTCAAAAAATCCAAATCCATAAGAACCACGAGAGCTAAAGATTTAAACCTCAGTACAAACATGAATAGAACATGCTGGAGGGACAGATTCATAACTCAGAGGCTTCCCATACTCTGGAACAAAATCCCAGTCCATGTTAGGCAGAGCCCCTCACTGAATCTCTTCAAGAGAAATCTTGACGAGTGGATGGGAGATCGTAGGTTTACCCCGAGGGTCACCCCTGTGTCGCTACTTGACAGAGGCACAGTAAACTAATTTTTATAAGTAAGGAGGTCTTCGATGTGTCACTACTAGACAAAGGCACAGTATTCTAAATTTATTCTATACACCTTAGTACCACTACATGGGGTGGCAAAAGCCACATCTCTAGGGCTAGGCTTGCAAATGCCCCAGGGCAGATAACCTAGTACTAAACTATGAAACTATAAATATACTCATGTTGTAAAATTAGTATAGCTGTCCCAAATGAGATGAGTAACAGATAAGATAATTAAGTTCAAGGAACAAATGAAATGCTTTAGTGCTATGATTGTTCAGCTAGCCATTGTTGAAACTGAAAACCAGAATAAAACCAGCCAAAACAATCTTAAGATGAGCTGTAATGTTGAGGCCAGTCAATCAAAACCCTAAGTGTCACCAAGCAGAGCACTCTGACTTCCTTATGTCCTTTCAAACAAAATGCAGTTTTTTCCCCAAAGTGACAGAGAGGGCAGAACTGAAAAAGCAATATCAGTTTAAACAGATGCAGCCATGCTTGAACTTTGCTCATCTGAAACTGATGTATTTTACAAATCATCGACTCCCCAAACCTGCACTTCTTAAAGTTATGAAGAACAAAAAGTGATTCCAGCAGTAGTCAACATAATGGCAGACAAAGGCATGTTGGAAAACATGTAGCATCAGTTTGGTTTGCAACTTTTTTACCCTCCATGGAAAATGGGCTTTTGCTTAGTCTGACTATCCTGGCTAACTAATGTACTAAATAAATAATGAATAAAAGCTTCTCAACCATTTAAATAAAGGAAGCAGAAATAGGATAACATATTTTGGATAGTGGCCAAAACAAGGACAGGGAAACTATAACACTGAAGAGCTGTAATGCACAATGCAAACATTTAATGGTTTGCATTCGACAATTGTAAATCATATGTCGAACTGGTATCCTAAAATCAAAGAACATGAAAAGTGTAGACAATTCAGCATAAATTATAATCATAAACTACAACATTTTGCAAGCAATAGCAGAACTAACCAAATATGGCATATATTACTTTTGAGAGTTTCTTTTCAAATTTCAGTGTTCTTAAATATCACCTTGAGGTTTTGGGTGAGTTCTTTGACTGATTTGGATGTATATAAGATAGTTGTGTTATATGCATCCTGTGTTGCAGTATGCAGGGTGACATACTGATGAAAAGAAGGGGGGTTTACGTACATAACAGAAAGAACTGAATGAAGGCCAGAACTGACCAGGCTGAGCAAAGATGAAAGGGAGGTCACTGAAGACTTGGGGAAAAACACAGGTACTGAATGAATACATAGTTTCAGTCATCACATAAGAAAACAATGTGAGGGTGCCATGCTGGGAGGCAAGGCAGAATGGGGAGGAGCTTCAGTGGGGCGGCTGTGTTTGTTAGCAGACGGTAAGTGTTTCAGCCCAGACCTTTTAGAGTGCATGTGGCCTCAACTACCAGACAGGACATTTCCCTGAAAGAGTTAATATCGTATAGCTATTTGAGTGTGGCAAACACCAGTACAATTTTAAAATGGCAGTGTGGTAAACAGGAAGTGAGAGTTGGTGTTAGCAAGGAAAGCTGTGCTTGCTAAACTGCAGAACATCAAACTGTGCAGTTTTGTTTGCTGGATAATATGCAGTTTAGGTAACCTGTATATCTGAGGTGTATTGTATAAAATGCTTCTGGAGTGTTGATGCTACTTTTGAAAAGCTTCTTCAACTCTATAGTGAGCACAGAGATTTTTACAAATAATTAGGAGACCCTGGTGGTATGTTTTTTTGAAAGTTGTTTATGAGATATGTATTGCTAATAATATTAAAGGAACTTTTTAACAAACTGTAAATATGCTGCATCTGTTGCTGTAGCTAAATAAGAGAACTATACACAATACAATATGCCGAAGACTCAACCTTAGTTTGCTCAGCCCCAGTACTATTCCAACTAGAAATGGTCACCCAAGACTCCTTCCCCTCTGTTGATACCTGTCTAGAGCAATCTCAACAACTGCTGAATTCCAAATAATTATATTAATCGCATTTACCTCCAAGAACTTCCCATCAACTACCACTGCACTAAATATATCCTCATCTAACAACACCAAAATAGAACAAGTCACCCATACCAAGTTACTAGGTGGCATCATATTTGACAAACTTAAATTTGACAAGCCAATCAGTGCTGTTGTCAAAAAATTAAATAAAATAAAATAACCAAAAATCAGGGCTACTTTCAAAGCCAGACTATATCTCACTAACGACAGCAGGAAGGTAATTGCAATATCCATCTTGCTTCCAAGCTTGCTTCATAAATCCACAGTTTTCACAAATCTTCAAACTACACTAGTAAAGAAGTTTGAACAGTGCCCTAGTAAAATAGTTAAATTTGTATGTATATATGTTTCAGGGAGTGTGGGGGTGCTGGGGGTGTGCCCTCCCTGAAAAAAATGGTGATATCTGAGCTTTTTTTTTTTATTTTAGTTTTTCATCAATATGCATTTTGAGCATAAATGCTCATTGAAGTGTTGGTTGACATTTGTTAGATTTCACCTTTTGAAATATGATGATATAGATAGATAGATAGATAGATAGATAGATAGATAGATAGATAGATAGATGCGTATTAAATAGTACACATTATATTTTATTATGGCAATTCACTGGAGGTTCAGGTGTGACAACTAATTATAATGTTGTTGTGTCTTTTGGCTTTTCCCGGTTAGGGGTCGCCACAGCGGAACTCCAGTCCGCTAATGATTGGCAGTAGATTATGCCCATTCACGCATGTCTCAGCACAGAAGACGCTTAAGCTGAGAATCGAACAGGACAACGTTGTACTGTGAGGTGACAACGCTACCGCAGCACCACCACCGCAGTATGTGCCAACTAATTATAATAGTACTATGAAATGGAGGAACTGATGCCACTATTAGCATAATTGCCTAACACTGTCAGTAGTGGCGGCTTGGATGCCATAATTTCTTCAACAGTGTGGCGGGAAACAATTTGTGCAGCACAACACAAAAATGGTGCAGTACTGCAAATACAGTTTCCTTTATAAATGCAGATGTAGCAGTACAATAGGTACAGTTTGCTTTTATAAATTCAGATGTAGCTGTATTATAGGTACACTTTCCATTTATAAATGTAGATGTTGCAGTACTACCAATACAGTTTCTCTTTATAAATGCAGCTGTAGCTGTACTATAGATACAGTTTCCATTTATAAATGCTAATGTAGCTTTAGTATAGATACAGTTTCCATTTATAAATGCAGATGTATTCGAGTAGTACAGGCTTGAGGGCCACAGTTTCTTGAACAGGGCAATTCTATCAAAAACCCACAATGAAAGGTTTGAATATGTTTAATAATAAATATTTAAAGAACAAGAAAATACTCAGTATATAGTCACAGTGACATCAGAGTTGAAAATCCCAGGAAATATTTAAAGCAGCATTGCAGGGCAGTCTCAAATAAATAAAGAAAAATATCTAAACTAAGCTTTGCTATATTCCTGACTATATCCAAGAGAATTATACTGTTCCCTAGTAACTTACTTTGTCAGAGCAAGGCAGATGTGTATTGAATGGTTCTTGTCAGGGAGTGACTGGTGGCAATGAAAACTACCTTATTGTTTGGACAGAAGGAGGCATAGCTAGTAAACCTGTGCCAGCCTTTTCCAGGTGTGTGTATGTGTGTGTGTGTGTGTGTGTGTGTGTGTGTGTGTCTGTGTCTGTAAATCAAAGAGTTTGTGTATCAGCTATTTGGGCAGGGGCAAAAAGCACTGTTTGGACAGAGAGGGTGCTGGAGGTCTTGGCTTGGTTACTCAGCTGACATCTCAACTCTATAGCTGTGCCAGTGGGGAGTCTTATTAGGGAACTTGAGAAAGAGTGAGAAACTAGCCTCGGACTGACTGTGATCTCTGTGTGCTCTTAAGGGAAGTTACATGACGCAGAGAACTGCATCTGGAAATAATGTGTGCACCTGTTATCCTCCCAGTGAACATCCCCACACAGGTGACAGTGGTGAGGATGAAGTCTTCTTGATTACTGGTCCAATGGATGGTCACCACAAGAGGGTAGTGACTTGGATATAGGTAATGAGTTCCAGACCATAGCAACACGGTATGAAGAGAGACCATGCCCAGCAGATTTTATAGGTTTGTTGACAGAGAGAAATTTTTGGTCTTTTGGTAATAATGATCAAATGTGAACATAGTTGTATAGAATGCTATATAAAGCGTTGGACAGGCAGACGGATACGGGATAATCTTATAGGTGGTAAGAAGTTGTGTATAGGTTAGTTGATGGAATAGTTCACACCGATGTAGACTTGATAGTGCTATATAGTGGCAGCCTCTGAAAGGGGTATTTGCTGGAAATCTGACTACTTTATTGTAGCATTGTTCAAATTTTGCTTTTTGTGATGCCTGGAAATTAATAAATAGGAAAGTAAACTCGAGTGCAGACTAAAAAAATGGAACTAACCGCAGTGTGTAAATACCACCGGTTTTATTTAAAAAATATTTAAGCACTTTTGTCAGAAAAATATATATCAAAGACTTCATCAGAAATTGAGGAGAATGCTTTTTGGTTAAAACTAAGTTCCATTGTAACTGTAAAGCTATTGGTATTGTTTACTTAGCTATTTGTCATCAATGCAAGTGTTTTTATGTGGGTAAAACCCAGAAGAAATTTAGAGAGTGCATTTATGAGCACACCCTTGACATTAGGAAGTAAAATATAAATAATGCACTTGCAAATCATGTTATCAATCATCCTGGACACAGTTTTGGCTTCATGGGAATTGATATGGTCAGTAAAAATCCGGGGAGGGCATTGGAGTGATTTAATATAGCAATAACCCATGCCTGGGTGTGGGTAATGCTGGATTTACCCAGAGTTGGTGTGGTTTGGTCACGAGGGTGAAGCCCAAGTGGCCAAACAAAGACAACCATGGGTAAATCCAGCATTACCCACACCCGGAAGTGGGTTATTGCTATTATACAATGACATTATTTAAGAAAAAAAATACTTACTTTTCTTAAATAATGGCATTGTATAATGCCTCCTTGCTGCCCTTCCACAGCTGTCTGGTAGTCTGCAGCAGTTCTGATGTACTGCGCATCCATATGCTTACGCAGTACATCAGAGCTGTGGGTGGAAGCAATGGAGAAAGCAAGATCTCCGTTGCTTTTTACAAAGTGCCTCGCTATGTTAAAGGAGTTTAACATAGTTAGCTTTAAAAAAAGCAACGAAGAATCTCCGTTGCTTTTAAAGCTGTCTCGCTATGTTAAACCCATTTAACATAGCAAGACAGCTTTAAAAAAAGCAACAGAGAAAGGAAGATCACCGTTACTGCTTTTAAAGCTGTCTCGCTATGTTAAACTCCTTTAACATAGCGAGACAGTGTCTAAACAGCAACGGAGATCTTGCGTTCTCCGTTGCTGTAAAAAAAGACTTATACTAATGGAAAAAGTCTGGGCGACCGGACCTTTTTCCATTAGCATAAGTCTGATTTAGAACGGGCACACTGACCAATCAGTGTGCACGTTTTGGAATATTAATGGGGGGTCGTTGTATAATTACATTTTAAGAATGGAGTTGGCAGATTAGATTGAATGCTTACAATTATCCTGGTCTAGATGATGATTCTTTTGCCAGTGTCTTGAGATTTTGTTCCTATGTTTTGTTTTTTTTTACTATTTTTCTTGGTTTGTTTTTTTGTAATGCTTTTATAATTGTTTATTTATTTATACTGCTTATTTAAGAGCTGTAATTGATTATAATGGTTGGTTTATTCAATGATGTGTGTTTTTTTTAAATAGATTGGTGTTTAAGTCATGTGATGAGTTTTGGAGGGTTATTTAATTTAACTGAATTTTTGAATATTCAGTTTCTTATGAAGTCTTTGATATATTCTGATGAAAGTGCTGTCTTAAATAAAACTGGTGATATTTACACACTGTAGTTAGTTCCATTTTTTTAGTCCCCACTCGAGTTTACTGTGTTGTTTATTTGTGTAATTTTTTTTTTTGTAGTATGCCTGCAGATTAGTTCAGATGTGAAAACTTGTTAATAAGGATGTAAAGCTCTCCGACAAACCCAGTAGTTTTAAACCACTGCTTAAATGACATCTTTACCAATCCTGGTCCTGCACATGCTTATCACAAGGTTAAGATTTTGTGTTCACTGTACAATACTCTCCAAATACTCTCTGTAAACAGAATACTCTCAACCTGTCACTGAAATAACCAAACAATCTTTATACGTAACTGCTGCCTGTACAATCTACTAAGTTGCATGTTGGCTTTCTGTTTAGGAACTTCAACATCTGCAAAATCTTAGAATGTATAAACGTAACTACTGTTTTGTATAAATGTAAATAGAACTGTAACTATCTGTGTTTAACTGGAACTTAGTATAATGCAATGTAAGCAAATGGAGCTTTTCTCCCAGGGCCTCCACTGAAAATGTGTATTATGAAGTCAGACTTTCCTCGTAAACAAAGACAAGTAAATAAATAAATGTGCAATAAAAAGTAGTAAGGGGAGGAGGTAAGTGATGGCAAGTGTGGTTATAGTAGCATTGTTGAGAAAACATTTCACTGTATAAAGCATCACTTGTTTTTTGTGATTTTTTTAATGTAGTTTTGTGTATGCAGGTCAAAATTAAAATTAACATCCATAATAATTTTCCTATGAGAAATGACGTCAATTATTGTATTATTAAGAGAGAGGACTTTAAATTTTATTTTTTCGTGAAAGAAGGATTTGAGGAAAAAAAGAAGCAATTTTTTTTGGGGGGTGGAGGGAGGTTGAACATGAGGTGTGAGTTTCAATGCCATGTTTCAGTGTTGTTAAATCTTCCTGAATAATTTCTGGACATGTGTCATGTTGTCTGATGTGCATATGAGTATGGAGTCATCTACCTCTTGTATTAGAGAGGCTTATTGCGTGGTTGTTTGAAGGGTGTTGGTGAAAATGTTAAAGAGGAGGGAACCAAAAATAGCCTTATGGTACACTGTTGGTTACTGGGAGGTATGGAGATTTGCTGGGGTGCCATTTTTACTGACTGATACCTATTGGACAACTTGCTTTTGAACCATAGAAGGATGGACTGAGGTATACCTAGTGAGGAGATTGGAAGCTGTGACAAACTGTGTCAAAGACTTTAGGTAGGTGTAGAAATAAGGAGGCGACTGGTTTGCTGTTATTTCTGGCTTTATTGCCAATATCTAAAAAGGTTAGAAGTGCATTATTACTACTGTGGGAGGGATGGAAGCTATGTTGTGTGAGGCATAGGAGTTTTTCTTACAGACAAAAATTTAGTAATTGTTTTTGAATACAGTTTTCAAGTATTTTGGAGAGGGGACAAGACTGCAATAGGTCTAAAGTTAGTGATGTCTGGTGATGTCTGGTGAATTTCCTTCTTTGTGTAAATAGATAATATGTGTTTTGTTTTTTTTTCCAGAGAAAGGGAATGCGGGATTCATGGATTGATTAATGTATATTAAGACTGAGTCAGGATAGGCAATGCTATTGGCTTCTATTTTAAGGTACTCATTTGAAGGTCATCAGCCAAATTAGACATGGTTTGCAAAAAGTTATCAAAAATATGACAGTGCATGATACTATTTTGCTGGGGGTGGTGTATTCGGGTTCATATTACATTATCGAAATTCCAAAAGTTCTAACACCAGATGTTTGAACTTGGAAGATTGAAATGTTATAACATTGAAACATCAAAACCAAAAATCACACACACAACACAAGCACACCAAAAACCTTATAAACCTACACTAAACCTTACATACACAACTACCTATGCACTAAACTTAACCCAAACCCTAACCCTAAGGTCCATCACTATCTCACACTTACCTTACCTGCGCCCTATCCCTAAAGTCCATCACTGTTGCACACTTATCTTACCCGTGCCCTAACCCTAAAGTCCGTCACTATCGCACACTTACCTTACTCGCACCCTAACCCTAAATTCTATCACTATCGCACACTTACCTTACCCGCACCCCATCCCCAACGCCCATCACAATCACACACTTACCTTAACCCATTCCGTAACCTTCGCACCACAGTGGAGAAAATGTCAAAGCCGCAGAAACATCCAACTGAATTCTTTCCCTGGGAAAGAATTCGGACTTCTGTGGCTTTGGCATTTTCACCTTTCGAACTTCCAGGTTTGAACTTTTGGTGTTCGACCTTCTGGAAGTTCGATTAGGTAATAGGAACCTGGTGTATTCATGCAGTAGGGTGTTAGTAAAAAAATTACAATAAAGCATGGTGGGTAATATGAAAACATTCTGAGATGTAAATATTCTTTTGAACATTCTGAATATATTGAAATTTCTTTCAAACCGTACCTTACTCAAAATGCCAGACTCGCCACAGCCAGATCCCACCTCCTATTTACTCTTCTCTACTGTTCTCAACTTTTCATTAACCTGCATAAGTCTGATTTACATCTACTTGATTCCTGCTATAACAAAATAGCAAAATGTGCTGCTAATATGCCCAAGGGGACCCATCATTGCCTTGCTGTTCAAAAATTACACTGGCTTGAATTTCCCAATCTGTTATTGCTCAGTCAGCTCACCACTGCCCACTCTTATCCACAAACCTGAAAACTACCCTGCACTCTCCAACCTAGTGCAATTAAATACCAACCCCAGGACCCTTAGATCATCCAATAAACTTATACTCATGGTAACAAAGTCCCATAATTACTCTGGTAATTCCCTCTTCTCCTTCAAAGTAGTCAAACAGTGGAACCTATTACCCCAGAATATCTTAAAAAATACAGATCATCATAGCTTCAAAAAACTCCTAAATGAATACCTTACTCAACAATAGCTATGCTCCTGTACTACTCCTGGCTAATTTCTCATGCCTTCAATCACATTTTTTTACTCTGCTATCTTCTTGTCTTACTTCTACCAAATGAAAGTACCACAATGTTTTTTAGTTCTATATCTATATAAGTTTCATATTACTGTCTGTAGTAAGGCTTAAGAAATGTCATGTTTTCTGTTTTACATTCCATTTTTGTAAATTGGGATTGTTGGCAACTGTCAAACTTTTTGTATATTGTTTGTAAATCTTTTAACATTTTTTGTTATCTTTTTGTACTATTGTTATACAGCTTATGTCCCCAGGTCTCTTCTGAAAACGGGCTACTTGCCCAGCCGGACTCTACCCGGTTAACAAATGTAAAAGAAAATACATTTTGGTAAAGTAGTTATGACTCTTACTTATATGTTCATAACTCCACTAATTTCATAAAATCTGTGTGACCTGCAGGTGAACAAATGGTGTAATCTTATAACAAAACATTAGTCCACACATTGTTGCCACTGATACTTAAACGTATAACACAAAACACTTTGTAGATTAATACTGTTTTGAAATATTGTAAAAATATTATGTGCATAACTTGCATAGCTTTGTCAATATCACAAAAGAGTAGTATACTATCCCTTCTTGTCATGCATCATCGGAAAGCACAGATGAACAATTCTTTCACTGATGTCTTGGATCTATCTTGCTCACTTATAGAGATATAACCCTTTATTGGACCATAACACTGGTATTTTTTCTTTTATGGCCAGCAAAATACATTTTTCTTTCATAATCCTGCAATATCCCATGGATGTAGCTTAAATAACATGAAGCACAATTTAGCTACACTCCTAATAACACAGTACAATCTCAGCTTCCATACATGTTTTGTACCAAGCGAATGGAGAATAGCTACAGTCATTCCCCTATAGGACCCTCCACTGACCCAGGTAATTACAGACTCATACATCTGGCCAGTCTTATATGCAAAGCTATGGAAAGACTTATCATGGAACTAATCAAGTAGGATATAGGGAACCTTCAAACACTGGGCCCATCTCAGTTTGGATTTGTCAAGGGCAGGTCATTCTAAATCAACCATGTTTATCTTTTTGAAAAGGTTGCCAAAACAATGGATGAAGGCAAAATGGTACACACCACATACCTCGACCTGGCCAAAGCTTTTCACACACTTTCCCACTCAGGCATATTAGAAAAGTTTAATAAACTGGGAATAAAGCCCTGTCACACCCACTAGATTGCCAGGTGTCTTACAGACAGGATGCAGGAAATGAAAACAGGCAAACATACCAGTGGAGTCCCCCCAAGGTTCTGGGCTGGGACCTCTCCTGTTTTGCATCTACTTTTCTGAAGAAAAAGCCAATACCAAAGGATTCTGGCTGCTTAACTTTGCAGATGACTGCAAACTAGGAGCAGTCATTGAATCCTCAAATGACTAAGTCATCTTGCAAGAAGGTTTGTCCCAAATAAATAAATGGTGCAAAAATTATGGACTGAAACTAAATGCCAAAAAAAGTATTACTGTATTCTTTGGGAGGTAATTTATCCCAGGAAACTACCACATTAACAATAGTGGGATTTTGAAACTTATGTGGACAGAGGTCTAACTTTCACCAATGTGTGTCCATTGTTGTAAGAAACTCTTTCTATATTGCACAGCCTATAATCAAAAGGATATTGTCTAGATCTAGGGATGTCACTGTCCCCCTTTATTCAGCACTCATTAGGCCAGTCATTGAATATAGTGTCTTCTATGACATGTGTATGTCCAGACACATGCAACAACTGGAACACCCATAGAGGTACCTTACTAAAAGAATACTAGGCCTAAACAACATGTCTTATATGGACCGACTCAAAGCTGTGTCACAATACTTGTTATCCTACAGACCACTTTGAGGTGACCTGTGTCTGGTATACAAGACAGTCACCGTTAATATTGATGGATTTACTGCACATAAACAAGTCAAATGGCATCATAAATACTCTATCTAGTGATGTAAACCTCTTCTGCAACATCAACAGAACAGTTTGGAGGGGCAAGTATATCTTGTAGAGGATATCGCTCCTCTGGACCAGACTCTCCACCCACATAAAACAGAGAAGAAACAGAAAATGTATCCCAGGACTGCTCCCTGTACTACTAATGGACAGATACAGCTCCTAAATGCTTTATCTGATGCATGTATCCTCTCAAATTATCTGTGGTATGATCCCAGTTATTCTTATTAGGGATACTATATAATTATTGACCCTGAGATAAGTAATACCAGTCTCTACCCAAAAGGGGTAGGTTAATTTGAGCACAAAAAGGGAAACTACCTAGCTTAAAATGACTCTCAAGGGAAGCTAGTCTACTACTTACCTATGAACTTATAACATCAGCATTTTCAGGCAGATCTTTGATACAAAGACCAGTGAATAACCCATTGTATACCAAAGAGCTACATCATTTTACAAATTTTTTCTAGCTTACATCATTTATCAGATATTATAAGTCTCATGAAGTGTGTTTGCAGTGGAGGATTTTGGAGGAAGTCTCTCAGGAAGCAAGTTGTTTCCTGGCTTAGAAGACCTCAGGATGCAAATGTGTTAATAATTAGCCTGTTGCTGTTCAGGATTAAATAAGTTAAAGTTCTTTTTACTGTGTTTTATCAACTTGTGCTGCTTGTTTTCTCCAGGAAAGAGTCACAATTTTCAGCTTCACCATGGAGCAAACTACTGGTCCCACAGTCAGTCCTTCATCTAGGCACAAACAGAAAAAGTTAAGTAACCATTCTGGATCCCCCTGGTGTAGCACCTACAGTCATTATGACTGGAGGTTAGCCATGTCCTCTGCAGCTGTTGGAATCCCCTCAGTGGGCAAGAGAGAGCCAATCTTATCAGTCCTAAGAGAATGGGCAGAAACGTCTTCCCTGTGTAATCAGAATGTTGTGCCCATTTCTGGGGAAGCTGGTGGCTGAAACTAACAACTCTGCTCCAGTCAAAAAGAAACAAAAATCTTAATATGCATCTGCTTCTGCTAAAATTTCCTGGACAAGGGTAGTTTATTAGGTCTAGCTCAGGGTCTAACTCGGGCTATTGATTCTTGGTAAAAGAAAAAGGGGTACCACTTTCCTGAAGAGAGTCAGGATTCTGAATCTGGGCAGGCAGATGAATGGCAGAGGCAGAGGTTTTTCATCAGATTTCTGATCCAGATTCAGAGGAGAGCATGTTGTCTGATTCTTGATGCACAGTTTCTCCTTTCCTGAGGCTATTTCCAGAATGTTCCAGTGGGAGAACACTGAGGTTTCTCAGTCCCTCAGAAAATACTATGAGCTTTTTCAAATGGAATTTCCAGAATCTTCCCCCATTCCTCTTGTGCTGCCAGCATTGGAGGATGTGTGTCACTGTCTGTAATTTTCCTGGTAGTCAGCCTACCGCCCCTAAAAAGATAGAGTTCTTCACTTTTCTCAAGTTCTCATACACTCATCCCAAACCTAATCCAACAGTTTTAGCTTTAGTTAGTCCTACTGCTGCTAAACATTAAATTAATTCCAATCCTACACTCTCTGACAAAAATGGTAAAATTATTGATAAGTATGGGAAAAACGTGTATACTTCTGCAACTTTGATTTTCATAATTTTGAATTGTAAGATACAGTGTTAAAGCTTATTCTGACTAATTGTGACAGAATGAGGAATGTTTTGTTTGCACTTTTTTTTCTTGAGAGGAAAAATCTGATTCATATATTTTAGTTTCTTCTATTACACAGGTCCCAACTCATTGTTTGTAGTGTTTGTGTATTACTCTGTTGACACTTCTTCCAGGGTTATGGCCGCTGACACAGTTTTGAGTAAGTTTGCCTGGCTGCATTCTCAGAAATCTTCCAGAAGATGTGAAAAATTAGATTTTAACTTCTCCTTTGGGTAGAAACCTAGTTGTTGGTCCCTCTCCTGCAGCGATGATCAAAAATGTGATGAGAGGGGTAAGCTGATTCATGAAAGCTCTCAGATTTTTCAGCCCTCCATTTCCAGATTTTCAAGTTGACTCTTTACGTCTTCATCCAGTTTTGACAAGAAACAAAATAAACAGCTTCAGCAAAATTATAGTAAACAGACATTTAAGAAACAATGGCAAGGGGTGCCAAAAAGAAGGTGAGAACCCCCAGCACAAAGGACAATCTAGCAAGTCAGAATGACTGTTTAAGGGACCATGTACCCCCTCCCATCCTGGCAGTCCCTTTTCCCTTCCAGAAAATCTGAATCTCTACTTCTGCCTTTGGCAATGGATAGTTTCAGCCAAACAAGTTCTTTCTTTCCTAAGCCTATTTATGATACTGCCCAAATTCAAAATGCTGTCACCTCATAACCTGTTATCTCTTCTTTGTCCATTAAGTATTCTGATAACACTAGATTTAAAATACGCTTATCATCACATTCATATTCATCCAGATTTCAGGCATCTCTTAATGTTTTGTTTGTCTAGGTCACATTATCAGTTCTCTGCCTTACAGTTTGTTCACAAAGTGTCTAGCTCCATTTACAGCTCATTGCAGGCTATAGGCTATCTACAGTTTTCCTTATTTAGATGACTTGCTTATCTTTGCAGAGTCTTTTTCAAAGTGTCAGGAGTCTCTCTCTCTCTCTTTCTCTCTCTCTCTCTCTCTGTCTCAGGTGAAAGATCTTTTACACAAGCTAGGATTCCAAGACAACATTCAAAAGTCTTCTTTCACTCTGTCACACGATTTTGTGTTCTTATAGTGTCTGCTAGACACCTCTGTTCAAAAATATTTTCTTCCACAAGGAAATAGATCTAAATATAAGTTCTCCACTCAGACTTTGGTCTCTTCAAGGGAAAATCCTCAGGATTTTGAGTCTCATGACTTCTACGATTCTCATCAAACCCTTGGATAGATTACACTTGAGAAAGATACAATGTTATCTAAAGTCTCTCTTATGCTAGCACCAACACCAGTTATCTTTTTAAGTCCTAGTTCTAGGATTTTCCGAAGAGAAATCACTTGGTAGAGACAGCACATTTCCCACAATCCAGTTTTCCCCTTATCCCCTTGCTTCAAAGCAGTCAGTCACCACAGTCACTTCAAACTTTGATTGGGGAGTAGTTTAAGGATGAATGAAAGTCTAATGTGTTTGGGACACCAAGGAGAGATGCAAGCATAAAAACATAAAAGAGATACTTGCCGTAATGAAAGCACTCAAATCTCAGAATTGTCCTTGGTCCCCTGGACCTCTTTAAATTCTTGCAGATAATACAACAGGTATGTGGTATAACAACAAGCAAGGAGGATCTATGCCTTACCCCCTTTACAGACTAGACATATTAGCTTGGGATATACTTTCCAGCACATTCTCACTCTTTAGACTTGCTGCTTCATGTCAGAGCAAAATTGTGTGACAGACAAGCTGAGCAGGACAAAGACAGAACCTCACAAATGGAACTAGATCTGGAAATCTTCTAAGATTTGATCCATCTGTGAGGAGTTTCTAAAAGACCTGCCACAATGAAAAGTCAAATATATATTTAATAATAAATAATAAAAAACACGAAACTACTAAATATCTTTTTACAATAAATACCAGATTTTCAGTCACAGAAAATATTAAAAATAACACTGATGAAAAGATTTACATAGATGTCAGACATCACATACATCTGATCATCTGAGTGGTTCCCACACTACCCCTTTACTAGAAACTGAACCAGAATCAACCACAAAGAGCTTTGCTAAGATATGTTATAGCATCCGGAAACTGTAAAACCACTTTAAAAACTTCCACCCTCCCAGGGTAGCAGTTGGTTCACCCAGTAGGATTCCTAGTCCTGGTTTTCAGACATTTTGTCTCTGGCTGCAATCAGAACTATAAGATATAATCTTTATGGCCTAAACCGGGTAATTTAATTTCAGACTATTGGTACATTTTTTGCACATGCAGCTTTACAAATACACTTTCAACAAAAGCACCTACAAATCAGTTTGATATACAAAGGACATATAATTCTTTACAAAACTCAAGCTACAGGTATGCTGGCATATATTACACATCTTCCTGTCCTACTTCTGCTGGCATAGCTGGCAATACCTCAGATCATCACAGATCTACTCACAAAAAGTAGGGTTGTTTGATACACTCTGACCCCAGTCAACTTCATTTGACTTCATGGATGATAAGGTCTTAATTCCTTTTAGGCACCTGCTTACTTACGATGTGCCAGAGGTATTAATGATGGCAAGAATGCCTGCTACTAGAAAATCATATATTAGCAAATTGAAAAGGTCTTCTAATCAGTGCCAATAACATAAGCAGCACTCTTTCAGGTTTAGAGTTTTTCTGCTTTTACAATATGTGTGTGAGTTACTATCCTATGACCTTTCTTACTTCTCCCATCAAGGTTCATTTGTCGGGCATTTTAACATGCTGCCCATGGATCCCCCTCTTTCAATACATTTGTATATGAAAATGTTTTTGAAAGGGGTTTTGCATAATGGACCTCCAATAAAACCAGCAGCTCCTCCTTGGAATCTTACTTTTGTGTTAGAAAAGCTGACACTTGCTCTGTTTCAACCAGCTCATCAGGCTGGCTTGAGGTTCTTAAAATGGAAAACTGTTTTAGTGTTTGCTCTGACCTCTGCAAGAAGAGTATCTTGAGTTGCAAGCTCATATGGTGAGTCAACACTATCTTGTTTTCCACAGAGGCAGTTTTTTTTTTTTTTGAGAACTAATCCTTCTTTTATGTCTAAAGTGGTATTTGAGTTTATCTGAAGCCAACTTTCTATTTCCCTGTTTTCTTTCCTAAACCAAAAAATGAGAAGAAATGATTCTCCATACTTTTGAGTCCACAGACAATTCAGATGTTATCTTGACAAAACAAAATCTTTCAGATCTTTGAATCAGTTGTCCATTTCTTGTGAAGGTAAGAAAAAGAGACAACCTATGTCTAAACATACTGTTTCCAAATGGTTATCTCAGGCTATTAACTTTTGTTATTCTCACCACAGTTAAACTATTCCCAGCAGGGTCAAAGAAATCTGTACCAGGGCTTAGGGTTCATCTTTGGCTTTTTGGAAAATGTTGGATTCTAGAAATATTCTAGAAGCAGCAATTTGGTCCTCTGTATATATTTCCACAAAGCATTACAGACTTGATTCCTTCTCGAGTTCTAAATCAAGCTTTGCTAGGAACATTTTCCAGAGGCTCATGGACCTTTCCCCTTCCACCTCCCAAATGTTGTAAGCTGGAATCTTCCCATATACCTAAGGCTACTGCAGCAGTGATCAGTATGATGAACATTGTACATTTGTGTAAGTAAACTTACCATAACAGTAGATGTTTGAATGATTAGCTGCAGTAGTCACTCCCTCCCTCTATCCCCCTTAGTTTTTTGAGTTTGTTGTTTTGCCAGTTTGTGTGTTTGTATATGAATACACACACACACACACACACACACACATACATATATGTAGGTATGCGCATAGTTGTGTGTGTGTGTGTATGAATATATGCATACATATATATATATATATATATATATATATATATATATGTGTGTGTGTGTGTGTGTGTGTGTATGCGTATATATATATATATATATATATATATATATATATATATATATATATATATATTTATATACATACATACATATACATATATAAATATATATGTAATATATATAGGCTATGGAACGTATCATCATGGAACTTATAAACAATGACATTGGTAATCTCTAAACTCTGGACCCTACCCAGTTCGGGTTTGTAAAAGGCAGATCATGTCTCCTAAACCCGATAGACTTCTTTGAAGCGGTCACCAAAGTCGTAGATGAGTGTAAGGTGGTTCACACAGCCCATCTAGATCTCACCAAGGCTTTCAACACCATCCCGCACTCTGGAATTATAGATAAACTCACTAAACTAGGTATAAATTCGTATGTCACAAGATGGGGTGCTTACTGGCTCACTGACAGAACCCACACTGTGAAAGTAGCAGACTCTAAATCCAACTTCAGACCAGTGACAAGTGGAGTACCACAGGGTTCAGTCCTGGGTCCTCTCCTGTTTGGTATCTACCTCTCTGAAGTACAGGCTAACACAGAAGGTCTTTGGCTAACAAAGTTCGAAGATGACTGCAGACTAGGAGCCATAATCAAAACTCCTAATGATGTGGACATCCTACAAAAGGGCCTCACTGAGACAGATGCCTGGTGTCAAAGCCATAGCCTCAAGCTCAATGCAAAATTGTGCATTGTCATCCCTTTTTGTAAAAACTCTGTACCCATGAACTACCACATAGGCAATAGTCTACTTAACACCAAAGTGTGATGAGACCTTGGGACACAGGTGGACAGTAGTCTCTCCTTTGATAATCACATCGCCACAGTAGTCAGAAAATCCTTCTACGTGGCACACCTCATCACAAAAGGTTTCTCATCCAGGAAAAAAGAGGTCATTGTTCCCCTCTACTTATCACTCATTAGACCCATTATAGAGTACAACGCCCCTTTTGGTATGTACCTCACAAGACATCGACAATAACTGGAAAGGCCGCAGAAATATCTCACAAAGAGAATTACCAGCCTCAAACAGATGCCCTACGCAAACTGTCTCTAAAAACTCCAGCTTTACTCTGTCGCATATCGCCTACTCAGAGGCAATCTCTGCCTAACATACAAAGCTATGTCAAACCCAGAACTGTTGGACATGCTCCACTTAAAGAAATCCCAATCCCTCCGAGCTACTCTAGGGACCTAAACCTTGTCACCACAATAAACAGAACATGCTGCAGGGATAGATTCCTATCCCAGAGACTTCCCATGCTCTAGAATAAACTACCTATCTATATCAAACAAAGCTCCTCATTAGCACTCTTCAAGAAAAGTCTTGATGATTGGATGGGAGATAGGAAATTCACCCCGGGGATCACTTCTGTGGCTCTGCTTGACAGGGGGCACAGGAAAATAATATTCTTGGGTGGCAAAAGCCATGGTACTGTTTGCCTAGGCTTATATAGGCCCTAGGGCCAATAGCCTAGTTCCTACCTGTGAACCTATGAACCTATATACGTGTGTGTCTATATATATATATATATATATATATATATATATATATATATATACACATATATATATGGGTCTACTTTACAACAGTGAAAGACCACATTACTGAAGATGACATCACTAAGAAGAGATCGCAGAAACCTGACTTTCACTAACAACCAGAATGCCGAAGGATTTTACAGGGTAAGTAACCAGGTGGCCAACAAGGGGAAATTTGCCCTTTTCCCCACTGTAATGTAATCCAGGAATTGGTATATTTAGTTGGGGGGGGCACAGCCCCCCCCACCTGTGTGGGTTTGAAGTAGCATGGTGTGTTTCTTTGTTAGATGGTGGCCAACCAGATACTTACCGTGTGAAATCCTTTGGCATTCTGGTCGTTTGTGAAAGTCAGGTCTTGGCGATATTGTTTCTGTGATGTCATTTTCTGTAATGTGGCCTTTCATTGTTTTTAAGTAGTCCCATATATATATATATATATATATATATATATATATATATATATATATATATATGGGATCTGGACACATGCTCGACTAGCATATGTCTGAATCACAAAACATCGAACACACATACACAAAAGCGCTTAACATCGACAAGCGCTTCCGTGTATGTGTGCCTGTTTCATAGGTCGGACTACAGTGCGCATAAGGGAAAATTCCCTTTTCCCTACTGTAGTGTGATCCTGGAGTGAGAATAATAAAATGGGGGGGGTGTGGGGGGGTGCAGGGGGGGCGAAGCCCCCCTGCATTAACTTAGATTTGTTTTTTCAACTACAGATACACGGAAGTGCTTTTCGATGTTAAGCGCTTTCGTGTATGTGTGTTCAATGTTTTGTGATTCAGACATATGCTAATCGAGCATGTGTCCTAGACCCATATATATATATATATATATATATATATATATATATATATATATATATATATATATAAATATGTCTATATATATATATATATATATATATATATATATATATATATAAAATATGTCTATATATATATATATATATATATATATATATATGTAATATATATATTTATATTTATGTATATGTGTGTATGTACATATACATACATACATGTATAGATATATTATATATACATACACATGTAAGCTATAAGATAGTTTCACAATGTTGGGGGGGGCATGCAGTTAACCTTCAGTAATCTGAAAGATCTGGTAGTTGCAACTTTAAAAAAGGAACTTACCTCATTATAATTTTCTATTTGTGATTTGCTTGTAAGGTTAAAAGTATCAAAAATGTCTTGCAGCTCAGAATTTCAGTTCTTGAGGACTGTCACAGTAAAATCATGTTTATAGTTTACTTTTGCTAAATCCTTAAGGAAAGGGCTTCTGACTCTTGAAGGAAGTCTCAGAAGGAACAATCTGATTATTGGCGACCTAGGGGCAGAATATTAGGTCTACTACTGAGTTTGGGCTATGCCAAAGTGTTAAATAGTGATGATTATTTTTGAGTACTCCTTGTAGTCCAAACATTAAAGGCAAGTTTAAAAAGATGGTGGGATAGCAATATTATACAAATCTCATTTACGGGTCACTCCCATACTGGTACAATCCCCTGTAATAACCAAGGTAGAAATTCTTATCACCAAACTCCAACACAACAATACCAAATCCATTAACTTAATATGCTCCTACATGCCCCCAGGCAGCAACATTAGCATCATAGAAAGTATTCTCAGCTGGCTGTCTACATCCTTCCCTCAAGAAACAATAGTACTTGGTGATTTTAATATAAACTGGTACTCCTGTACCACACTAAATACACCAACCCAAATAAACCTTTACGGCTTCTCTCAAACTATTACCACCCCCACTAGAATCCATAAACCCACCAAAAAAAAAAGTATATTAGAATGAATCTTAATAAATTGTCACCCTGTCTCCTACAAAGTAGGTGTCCTTCCTGATGATATTAGTGACCACTCACTAACCTACATATTCAGACAAAAAACCTATATTCCAAATGAACCAACCTTTAAAATCACCCGCAACAAAAAGAAATTTAATCCAGCCAATTTTCAGGCGGAGTTACTAGCCTGTGACTGGTCACCCTTAAAGCACCTGCCAGTTGACGAAGCAGTATCCCACTTTAACACCAAATTTCTACAAATTTTAGAATTCCATGCCCCCTCACGTTCCTTAAGAACTAGATGCAAAGCAGCCCCATGGCTCACTAAAGAAACCAGACAACAAATTCTACAAAGAAACAAAATCTGGTCCAAATGGAGACACACTAAAGACCCTATTGATCAGCAGCATTTCAGACAACTAAGAAATGCCACCAAAGAATCAATATTACAGGATAAAAAAAACTATTTCCTCAAGCTACAACAAAATCACCATAGTCAACCCCAAAAATTCTGGTCTAGCATAAATAAACTCTTACATCCAGGACACTCCAAAACTCCTCCCCCATCTACTCTCTCCCACAACTCTCCCAAGGAGATTGCTGATGCTTTCAACTGCTTTTCTACTGAAACTGTCCAATCTCTAGCTAACTCCCTACCACCTCTCAAACCCACCCTACCCCCCACTACCTTACCACCTACATTTCACTTAAAACCTATTCCTACAGCCCTCATCTATAGACTACTTCATAAACTCAAACCCTGTACAGCCTCAGCTGATCTCCTACCACCTGAATACCTTCAAATTGCTGCTAAACCTCTTGCCTACCCAATCTCTATTCTAATTAATAGAACCATAACTGAAGGCTCCATCCCTTCATTATGGAAAATCTCTCACATACTCCCACTTCATAAAGGAGGGAACTCAACTAAACTCTCCAACTTTCGACCTATTGCACTACTATCTCCACTAGCCAAAATTATGGAAAAATATATCCACAAACAATTTCTAGACCACATTCTCCAATATAACCTTCTAGCTGACTGTCAACATGGTTTCAGACCATTCCACAGTACCACCACTGCTCTCCTATCCTTCACAGACTGCATTAATAAACAACGTAACAATAACATGCTCTCCTCTGCTCTGTTCATTGATCTCTCTAAAGCTTTTGATATGGTCAACCATCAATTACTACTTAATATACTCAACTCTTTCTCTCTTGACACACTAGCATTCCAATGGTTCAAATCCTACATGCATAATAAACAACAGGCTGTCCTCTGGGATAATAACTTATCCAAACATCTCCCAATTACTCTGGGTGTCCCACAAGGCTCTATCCTGGGACCTCTACTTTTCTCCATTTTCATTAACAACCTTTTTACTAATCTTCCTCTACCCACCTGCATACAATACGCAGATGACTCCACTCTCATCTGTAAAGCAACCACTTCATCTGAGCTCCATGATATCACCCAATCAGTTTTCAACCAAGTAGAAAATTGGTTCCAAGAACATCACCACCTCCTCAATGCCAAAAAAAAAAAAACTATTACTATTTACACCAACTAACAAATCCACCCCATTACACTTCTCTATTACCTCCATCAATGGGACAATCATAGCTCCCGACACAACTACAAAACTCTTAGGTGTACTGATTGACCACAACCTCAACTTTGACACTCACATTAATTCCACCATCAAAACTGTAAACAAAAAACTGGGATCCTTATATAGGATAAAACCTTTTCTTACTCCTGAAGCCAGAACTACTGTTGCCCAAACCCACCTGAGCTCCACTCTCTTCTTTGCCTCCCCAATTTTCACTAATCTTTCCAAAAGCAACCTAAACAAATTGTCCACTTCATATAACAACATTGCCAGGTTTGCTACTGGGTCCTCATTCAGAACACATCACTGTCTAAACCTAAAACGTCTAGGATGGCTTGAACTAAATAACCAACTAAAATTTCAACAACTCTCAATCACACATAAAATTCTATACCAGCCTACTAATACTCCTATTCTCACTAGCCTCATCTCCCCCTATACAAACCTTTCAAACCTGTGTTCAGCAAATAAACTACTAGTTACAACCCATAAATCCCACAACAAGGCAAGAGATTCTCTCCTCACAAACTCTGTGGGGACAATTTGGAACAAACTTCCCACAAAACTGACATCTCTCTCATCATTACCTCTCTTTAAAAATCAACTAAAAAGTCACTTAAAAGCACAATGGCTTTGTCCTTGCACAAACCCCGACTAACCCCCCCTTACCACCATAAACTTTTCTATACATCTCCTCCTCAACCACCTTTAATCTATGTAAACATATGTTATCTCATGTATACAATACGACAAAAAAAAATCTCTATTATTCCTTGTTTGAAAAGACATTTTATCTTTTCTCTCTGTTTCAGTCTTATTCATATTTGTGTATTACATGTATTAACTTACTCTGTTTTATAAATGTTATCTTATTATGCCTATTTCTGTGCAAACTTGTAAAAACCACTGGAGCTTTTCTCCCCGGGCCTCTACTGAAAATGGACATAAATCCAGCTGGACTAGCCCGGTCAACAAATGTAAAATAAAAATAAATAAAAAATAAAAAGTTTACTGAATAACAGTTACAGTTAAAGAATAATGTCAGATTTATCAGAAGGAGTGAGGACAGAATGATTTAAAATGTTACCCAAGATATAACCTCTTGTACAACAACGCATTATGTTCAGAATGTTATATTGAACTACTTTTATATTGAATTACAAAGCTCTAAATTTGAAAATGTGTCATATTGTCTTGAAAGGTTTTTGTTTAAGGAGAGTAATATCACTATAATGCATCCACTGTAAAGGAAGGCTTCAAAATCACCCAAGTGCAACCCTGCAAGAATATTGCAAGTACCATACATCGTGGAGCACAGAGGTGAAGGTATTGATGTATAGAATGTCTTAAGAGATATGAATCTTCAGTTGAATCAGACAACAACTAGACTCTGATTGCCCCTGTAATGACTGATCATTTAAAAAAAGCATTTGCTAAGCAGGTAGTGGAGAAGTCCCTGGGACTGGATGGAATTTCTATAGAATTCAGGAAGGTAATAGGAAAGAAACATCAAAGGTTATAACATGTTTCTTTAATAGAATATTGGTGAGGCATCTACCTTACCATTTGGAGGCAGGAGGTGATAACAGTGATTCCAAAGAGGGAAAGGACCTGTGCATGTTGCGCTCCTGTGGACCTGCTTCAATTCTGAACTGTGATTGTAAGTTGTTTAGGGTAGTGGTTACAGACTGGATAGCTAAAATGGTACTGGACTTGGTTATCTTGGAGCACAAAGTCAAGAACAAAACCTCTGCAAGTAGGACCAGGTGCACGGCTGTAACTGATACAAGTAGACAAAAAACGCCAGCACCGAACACAGTGAGAAGCACAAAACCAATAAGGTTAATACATAAGTATATTTAATCCATAAAGTAATATACATCCCAGACTGGTTTCAGCCAACAGGCTTTCCTCAGTGGGAACAAAAGTAGTTACTGATGTAAAGTGACAAACGTACATATATAGGGTGAACCATCCAATAGGATTCTTCCCAAAATCCAAAATGCCGCCTGTATGGAAAATAAAAAGAAGATAAAAAGTTTATAAAATAAAACTACATTAATAATGACAATATATGTGATTTGAGTAGTAAACATAGTTACTAAGAAAAAATAAAAATAAAACACATAACTTTACAGATGGTCATTCAAACCAGGTGAAAACAAAGCGCCCAGTTTTATGATCCAATACTTCTCTTTTTTTGTAAGGATTGAGTACCAACCCTGTTCATTGGATATGTCACCAAGGATCCTATCAATAATGTTGAACTGGAATCTAGCTGAGTTGTGGTGTAAACAACGTCTATATAAAGCGTTAGTCTCTCTCTTGGTTCGTATGTAACTATGATGCTCTGACATACGCAGAGGAAGTGGTCGTGATGTTTGTCCAACATAGAAAGAACCACATGTCCATGTTGCAAGATACACCACCCATTCGCTGTTGCAGTTACCAAAAAATTTCATGTCATATATCCTGTCCGTATTTTTGCTAGTAAACTGTTTGGATGTGAAAATAAATAAACAAGATGAACAATGACCACAGTTGTAAGTGCCCCATAATCTATCACCTGTCATGGTTAATTGATGATGTATAACTCCAGCTGAGCTAACTCTTTTGAAATGAGTAAAAACGGAACCTAGTGTCCTACCTCTTCTGTATCCATACTTACATGTATCACCAATCAAAGGTGTAAATTCATCATTAGCGGTAAGAATGTTCCAATGCTTAGACATAACATTTCTGATTAAATTGATGTTCCGTCCAAATGTGGTAATGAAACGGATGGAATCATCCTGTTCATTACAGGTTTTATCACGATATGTGAGAAGTGAAGTTCTGGTTGAGTTAGAGGCAACCTGTTGGGCACCGTGGATGTCAGGCTCATTGTATCCCCTAGCTCTGAACCTGTTAACCAGATCTTGTTGGGATTCTTCATATTCATTCTCTGAGAGGTAATAACGTCCTTTTTCTGGATGCAGTCCCTTCACTTATGAGACAAGTAAAAGGCTTTTCTGACCACTGCCGCTACATGTTGGTTGAATGTGAGATTTTCAATCTGTGTACCCAGGTCTCTCACCACAGGTTGTGTGCTTAGGGGGTTGCCGTTGATGTGGTAATCAGTAGGGGCCGTATTTTTGCCAGATGGCATTATATGTCTTTGCCTGGACCTTTGAGAAGTAGATGCCAAACAGTAGAGGTCAGACTTGTCAAGCTAATGTGCGATAGTTTCCTGGTCAGTAGTGGCACTTTGCACTTTGTGCATGGGGATGACAATGGCAGTTCTCCACTCTTCTGGAATGAAGCCTGTACTTGGGCTGTGGTTGAATAGGGTGCTCAATGGCAAAGCTAGTTCTTGCTGGAGGTGGTGCAGAATACAGCCTGGGATTTTGTCAGGACACTTGCAAACTGTGTTCTTTGCCTTGGATAGGGCCTTTAACACTTGATCTGTGGATATGTGGGGTGCAAGACAAGTATCGGGGATGGAGAATGGGCCTTTGTGGAGGACAGGTGGGTGAGGTTTGAGCTGAACCTGTCTGCGAGCAAGTTGGCCAAGTTAGCTGGATCAGTGTAAGTGGTACCGTTAAGTACTACTTCGGAACAAACCTGGGCTTTGCCATGGAGGTTCATGATGTAACTGAAGAAGGCTTTGTGGTTTCCCTATGTTTTAGAGGCTAGTTTCAATTCATAATTGGCTTTGGAGGTATTCACTAGTGATCTAATTTGTTGAGGCTCAGGAGGGAGTTTTTCCAATTTGGAATTTGTTCCTTTTTACCCTATTATACATAAATGAATAGAAAGATATAGCTATAGGTACAGATATCTATAGATAGATATAGATATATATCTCAATATTTTCCAGGTCTGCCACTGACTGAGTTTAAAAAAAAAAGATAATCAATAGTTTCGGAGACTTAATTGGGAAGGTAAAAGACAAAGGGTGGTTTGGCTAAAGCTCTACAGCCTGATGGATTTGGGCAGTTTGGGGGTACCAAACCCCAGTTTTTACAAGGAGATGTTTCATCTTTTATAGACCCAGGAATATTTGGAATCAGCCAGTAACAACTGGAGAAGAGTGGCTGAGTCAGTAAAAGAGGGCTAAGATTTTAGCTATGCTTGAAAGGAAAAATCATTGGAGGCTTTGCAAAAATACATGGCAAAGAGTCAGATTGTGTCCTGGAAAAAAATAGACTTGTTTATTTAGTTACAGCTTCAAGAATGTTACAGGAATGTGGAATAAGGATTGAGGAACTGGTTACAAGAAGGCACTGGTGCTGTCTTCTGGGAACAAATCAGTGTGGGGGGTGGAGATGGACTGGGAGCTGGCATATTAAAATATGATCTAAGAAGTAGCTGGAGATTGAGTATGGAGGACTTCTCAAATTGTAGGAAAAAGTGCAGGGAGACAAGCAGGGTATCTTAGCCCAGCCTGCAAGCAGCCTACATCAGTCATCTTCTTACTGCAAACCAGGGAAACACCCTTTGATGGAAAAATGTTGGCGAGCTGGGTGATGAAAGCCCTAGCTGACTTAAACTGAAATTTTGTCTTTATATTCATATATATCTGAGCATAGGAGCTACACAGAGAAACAGGTTACTAATGTATGCCACTAAAGCAAGAAGGCATATATTTGTTTTCCTAAAAATGCCTCCACAAATATTTTCTGCTGCAGGACCTAGAAGGTTTTAAGGAACAGATAACAGAGTTCCTGAGAAGAGTCTTTGAGGTAGAGGTAATACTCATCCCTGCCCTCTTATTGTTGGGATATGATGACACAATGGAGCCATCTTTCCTGCTAAAAAAATTACTCTGCTAATAGTAAAGATAAAGAAACTGATTACTCGATTATGGAAGGAGGCAAGACCACCAAAGCTAGAAGAAGGTAAAAAAGGAGATGTACAGAACTCATTGCTTGAAAAAGGAGACACGAATGTTTAAGTATGAGTACTTAAAAGTTTATAAATCTGGGCATATTTTGATCATCATGATCACTTGTTCTTACATTCCTAATGGATGAGATTTATAACAGGGAGAAAATACGTTAAAGAGGTTGTACTTGAATGAAGAAAGATAAAAACTGGTTTAAATGGGGGGATTACTAGACAGCTAGATGAGATACATGTTACTATAATGGTATGACATATAAAAGAAAATATACCTTCAAAACATAAACAGGTCATAGTATGTCCTCCACTTAAACTGGGGCCAAACAGAAAAGTAAGTAAATTAGAACAGACTCTGTGGCAATTCAGGAAGATAATAATATGAAGGGGTGGGTATCCCATGGAACCCCATGGGACATGTACAGAATCACAGTATAAGGGGCTAAAGCTTTTGCCTGTTTTATTGTTCTTCTTGGCTTATTTATTTATTTATTTATTTATTTTACATTTGTTGACCGGGCTAGTCCAGCTGGATTTGTGTCCATTTTCAGTGGAGGCCCGAGGAGAAAAGCTCCAAGGTTACAAACAAGATAATAAACATAACACATTTTACAAAGGCAATAAGCAAGAATGCAGTGATATTAGTACAGGTAATACGAGTGTAAAAATAAGACAAGTAAAACACCTAAGTAAAAGGAAGGCATTAGCTGCTTTCTGTACAAAGTTAGGTGTTATAAAGTTCAATATATAATACATAGTTGTTAAACCAAGAAATAATTTTTTTTTTTTTTTTTTTTTTTTTTTTTCTTATCATGTTTTATTTTTCATTTTTTTTATCTGTGCTGGAATATTTAGTTCATGTTAATGAGTTTTGCAGCAAAGTTATACTCAATATCTTGATTGCTTGATGAGTTAAGTTGTTTGAAAAGATTTTTGTTTAGACAGAAATTATAATGTTATTAGTTCAGTTTACTTATGTTTAAAGTGTTGTACTACGAGATGTTTTTTCTTTTTAGGGGACTGTGCTGAAGGATGTCTTCTCCCATTGGTGGCTGGTAAATATTCTGGTGTGAGTCAGTATTTTTGCTCTTGTAGGATGGTTTGTAAATCTGTAACTGATGGTACACATTAGTGGTGAACATAAGAGTTACAGTTAATTAAGTTCCCTCTTAAGTTTTGCTTACTCATCAATTTTTCATTTTATAATTTATTATGCCATTCTATAAATTGTTATAGGATTTCTTATGGTCCTACAATAACTCCTAATATGCATACTATGTCCAGCTTTACATATTCTGATTCTTCCTTAATGAACATGTAGTTTTGATTGTCTTCATACTGCCAACCTGCTGGGCATTTATGAGGCCCACATCAGACAGCAGATTATGACCAGGTCCCCAGTCATAACCAATTTATGTGTTCAAAATGTGACTGTCAAGAAGTTCCTCTCAGGAGAGTAGAGAAGCTCTCAGGTTGACTCTTTACATTCATTTAAAGAGTACATAAATAATTTATGAGATCGGTGAGGCCTAATCATAATTCTTTGTAGTACATAGAGGAAAAAAAGAAATGGAGTAAAAAGTGTTTTACAGCTTTAAAAGTTACAGCTTTACAGCTTTAAAAGTGAATAAACACTTGGTGTACCCCCTAGAGAATAGCCAGAAGGTGTTAGACACTTCACTGCCACAGTCCTTTTTTAATTTAATTTTATTGTGATAGTGAAGTGCTTTGTAATTTTTAAAGCTGTTTTAGACTCTCCCTGTTGTACTTTGTGGATGGTATCAGCTACTGTTACTGGAATAGCACAAGTCTAATGCTTAACAAACTTTTGTTAAGCACTTTTATTATATCAAAAAGGTGCTTATTAAGTTTAACTTCTCACATTCCCTGCATAATCACAATACTGTGTGTACTACATAATATTATTTAGTGCAATGATTTATAAATATGGAGTGCAGATTAAGCTAAAAATTTGATTTACTTTAGAAAAGAAGTGTGAATTTGTGTAGTATGTTGGTCATGTGGAAAGTGTGATATGATGATACGTGCCTTTGTTACTAATGACTAATTCATGTGATATGCACCTTCCAAATGTTCTAATTATTGGGAGTTAATTTGGTGGGATTTCATAATCCCTTTTTCCTTAAATGGGCACTAAATAGCAATACACACAAATGAAGGATGTGAGCCATCCTTGAGGAATCTATGACATAGCACGGAACATTAGGACTGGTTATTTTTCCATATTGTGAATGAGTATTCTCAGGATTTAATGAAATCTGTGTAGGCCCAGTGTAGAGCCTACATGGAATGTATCCATGTACACAGCCATGGTTCCCCCTCAGCAGCGCGCCATGCATATTAATGATGGCTCCCTGCTGAGGGAGAGCCGAGGAACATGGATATTGAATCAGTGTAGGGAGAGGTGTAGAAGCTACCCGTGACTGCAGATGAATGTGAGGCTCCTGGTAATGCTCCTTCCCACTGTTGTAATGTTGTGAAGTGTCTCAGCTGTCTGATAAGTCATTTTTATGATGTGTTATGTTTTTTATAATATGTTTATATTTTTTTACTGCATGTTTGGGCATCTTGCAGACATCTAAATATAGAAACCAGATGTAATTATCATAATTAAATTTATTTATTTATTTTTTCACATACGTTTGCATGGTGCTGTGCAGTGCTCAGCAGAGCCAAGCAGAGCTTATGCATACATGGCAGACATCTGCCAGACATCTAAAAATAGAAACTGGATGTAATTAATTATTTATAGGTGTGTTTAAGCGTGTTTGCACTGTGTGGCATGGTGCTCAGCAGCACTAACAGGTAGTCTATTAGTATATGTGAAGGTATACTAGTTATTATGACATCCAACTAGCTCCATGGGTAGAGTTACGGTCTTATGTGTGGTAGGTCCTGTGTTCGAGTCCATAACAGGCAGAATAGGTCTGTAAATGAATGTACTATTTTTTCTTTAATTTCCTTACAGTATTGTGAATTTTGGCACTGCTGCACTCTGCTAAGCACTGCTCATTCATGCTAAGCAGTGCATAAACATACTAACAGCTACCAATTTTTGCCCAGTGCGAAGCCTTGCTCAGACCACGTTTTTGTGGGTTTTCGTGCTGCTTTGATTCACTTAGCTGGTTTGTGTGCTGCGAAGCGATGCAATACTGTTTTGAAAGTTGCTGAATGATGTGTAAGGGTGGGGGAACAGCTTATATTAAGCCCAATAGGTGGAAATTCTGCAACAGTCCTTGGAGTTCAGTCATCTGTTGGTATGGCTGGTGGTGCTGGCAAAGGTGTGCCCTTTTGGGTACAGTAATGGGGCATTCAGGAGTCCATGGTCATGGTCGGGCTCTTTATAAATTACCATGAACCCCGGCTGATGCAGGGTGGATTCCAGGGGTGAGAATGTAAGGCGGAGGCCTGGGACCGTTTGGCCAGGGAACTCACCAGTGTTACTGGTATCTCCCACACAGGTGAGCAGTGTCATCACCATTTTGATGACCTGAAAAAGAGGAAGAGGGGAATCCTGGACATCTGGGTCCAGGAAGCTCGAGCTGGGAATGCTTTACAAGTATGTAAGTATGTCTTTCTCTCTCTAACCAAAATGCAAGCTGAATGTCTGCAAAACTGGTATGCATAATGGTGTGCTTCTCTCCCAACAGCTGCAGTTGAGAGGGCTTGCAATGTCAAGTCCCATGCCGGTCGCCTGACCAAGTTGCACTGTGAGCATGCTAAGTATGGATTTAGTATGCCAACTGTAACACAATAAGCAAGGAAGAGTAAAGCATTTACTGCAGTAAAGTACACACAAGAAAAACTGTACTGCAATAAATGGGCATGTAAAACTGTAGTGCAATAAATGGGCAATTAGATCTGTAGAACTGTAGTGCAATAAATGAACAGTAATAACTGTATTTAAGTAAAGCATCAGCAATACCAGTAAAAGTAAGCAAAATGTTGTTCAGCAGAATTGTGTTGTCAAAACCATTGAGGTTGAGCTGTATGCATTAATTGTCTATGATAAGGTTGCTGCAGTCAAGTGTAACACTGTAATAGCTGTAGCCAGCAAATCTAATGGTCTGCAAACTGTATTGCTCAACTCATAGTTCTGTCCAAGGCTGTCTCCAGGCCAGTATCTGTCATATAATGCCATCTCTTCCTCAGATGTCAGGTAATAAAGGTATATGAGTGAGGTAGCCCAGTCTATGGGCAGATATTGTTTGTGGACTTCTCAGATATTTCAAACCAGTAACAATAAAATGTGGTCACTAGCACTGTTAATTCTAAACTGCAGCTTTTTTCATATATGCAGTATGGTTGTATTCCTTGCATGTGTACTCTTACTGCAGTCTGCTATAAAACTGTAATAGCACTAAAATGCTAGAGGAGTGTCCTGTAACTTGTATTGCTCATTTCATAGAATAGTTCCAGGTGATCTCCAGGCATGTATCAGTCACTCAATAGTCAGCAGTGACTCAGTAGCTCAGTCTGTTAAATGCTTTGTATGCAATACATTTTGCCGCAATCTTAGGTTCGAATCCAGTGTTGTGTAGCACTAAATTTTCCGTATCAGTTAAGTAATGCTCACATTTTCTCTCTCACCAGGAATGTAATAAATATATGTGTGAGGTGGCCCATATTATGAGCAGATAGCATGTTTAGATTTCACAGAATGTTAACATCAATACCAAGAATGTGGTCATCAGCATTGCTGAGTCATAAATAAAGCTGTGTAATCCCACTATGGCTGTATCCCTTGCATGTCTGTACTAAGTTGCTGCAGTCAATTATTACATTATCTGCAGATGTCCCCTGCAGTCACAGCTATTGGGTTCTACTCCCATGCCTGCCAAGTAAGGCATGACGGCTGTCTGATTTACTTATTTACACAAACATGCCTCTCAAGTGTCACAATTTCTCTTAATGTAATTAAAACTGCCTAATCCGTCTGTCACATAATTAGAAGATAAATTATTACCTGGAATGCAATGTATTACCAAATCTGTTTACAGAGCACCTGAGTAGTTATGTAAGACCATATTATGTGAAATTGTTCTTGGTGTACCTGCATTTGTTACTGCTTGGCCCATACTAACCCATGCTAACAGCTTGAGAGGTATGTACGTGTTACATCACCTATAGGAGAATTGTAGTCACTGTACTCAAACCTGATACTACACACCTGTAGAGCATATATTTTGGTGTACTGATGGATATAATCTGCAGTGTCAATGATGGAATTTTTCTCTCTCTCTCCAGCCCTTATTTTCATTTATTTGTTACTGGTATTTATTATTATGATTTAATATTAACATAGTTTGTTAAACTAACTGTATTTTGGAAAAATGTGTTTCATTATTGATATGTTTTATTATGATTTAATAATATATATTGTTAAGCTAACTATATATTGGAAAATGTGGTTGATTATTGTTATGTGTTGTTATGATGCAATATTGACATATTTGTTTAATTGTGCTGTTGGCCCTATGGTTTACTATTTACTGGTGTGCTGTTACCATATTGACTGTTATGTTACTTAATGTTTTGTTGCACACTACCTGCAGCATTGGGTAGTACCGCCGTAGGGGACGGGGCCCAGCAAACCTCTGGGAATGGTGGTGGAGGGGTGTTGTCACCCATATGAAGCTGCCAGTCTTAATGCGCAGTATAGCCACCATGGCTGTGACCGCCACCTGCGCCAGATTGAGAGCATGCTGGCCACCCTGGTGGAGCAGCCTTGCCCTGGTGCCTAACCTCCAGCACAGACACCCTCGGGGCAGTGATGAAGCAGTGTCGACAGTCCCATGGGTGGGAATGTGAGTCACACTGCTGCTGTCTGAAGGCACATGGGACTTTGATTCCACAACACCCTCCCTGTCCAAGGTGTTCACCTTCCCTCATGTGTCACACACTGCCCCTGTCTGCTGTCTGATCTTTCATGTCTGTTTACAAATGCCAACTTACCTTCTCCACATGTACCTATGTCCCTTCCCCAACTTTCCACCCTCAACTTAAAAAAAAAAGAGCACCTGCCCCCCCCCCCAAAAAAAAATATCATCCCATACATAGCTCTCCATTTTGCACATGTCCGATGGACACATAATTCGGTCCAATTGGCTTGACAATGCAGTTATGTTGTCCTTAACCCTCTCTCTGAGGTTTGAGAATCCAAATTCATCTACAAATTCTGTCAAAGTGCAAAGTTGTTGCTGTATAAGAAATGGATAGCTATGGTTCTTTCCTACACCCTTCCTGCACATGCCTCCCTGCCTTTCACTATGTTTTTCACTCTGCTTCTCCCCATTTCATCACTTTCCTCTCTCCCTTTTTTTCTTTTCTTAATATTTTTTAGTGCATGATGCATTCCATGGCACAGCTTCGCTAAGCTCAGATAAATAGAGCTATAAATGACTATGTGTGTTTCTAGCATTGTAAATAAACACCTCTGCCATGTTTTGAACACAAGTCCATCACGCCTGCAGCACACTGCATTTACCCGCTATTCAACTTTACTTAAAACAGGTGGTTTAAACAAAACAAAGTAATTGCCAATTACAGTCATTAGGCATGTTTCAGCAGAGCTGCCCACGCAAACATAACTAGAATAAAAAGTAATGGAGTAAATGGGAGAGTGCCTTGGACACCACTAGACAGCCAAACCTATGATAATGGATGTAACTGAGGCCTTTGATAGCAGGTAAATGTGCCCTTTTATCAGCACCATGTAGAAAGTCACCTATTAAGGCAATCATGGGATAATACATATTCATCTGGGACCTTGGTGCAGAAATACATCCATATAAAGCCATGCACATACTGATGGATGTAGTAAATGTATGTCACAGCCTATATGTGTACACATGTATCTTGCAAATACACCCACTGTAGCAGTGACTCAGTAGCACAGTCTGTTAAATGCCTTGCATGCAGTACATTTTGCCACACACAGTCCTGGGTTCAAATCCAGTGTTGTGTTGCATTTCAGTTGCATTATTGTGAAGGCAGCAATTAATGAATGACTCATGCACTCATTATCCACACAAAGCATTGCAAAGTAGTTAACTGCTTTTCACTGCTGCAAGTCACAGGCCTGCAGGTAGGGACACACATCACATATCCCTGTAGCATCACTATGTCAGATAGTACTCTGTTATTGACACAGTTGCCTAACATACGTACCTTAAACACATGCCATAATTGGAGTGTAAAAGGGCTCTGCCTCTATTACAAGGCTGATACAGCTGACACAGATACACCTGCAGCTTGTTGTTCTCCAAAGTGTTCACACTCACTGCCTATGTCTATTACCTGCAGCAGCAGCTGCAGCCTTTGGTACACACAGCTGTATGTAAAGGTTACTGCTACAGATCTTCCCTCTGTGATGATGTAGTATCCTTATCCCAGTAATGTCCATCTCAACAGCTAAGAAAGGGGGCCTGTTCTACATGAAGACCTTCTGCACTGCACAGTGGTTGAACATCATTGTCTAATGATAGTGCATCTCAGCTGTTTTGGCTGCAATTATCATATCAGAGTCACAAAATGGTTTAGAGGAAATTACATGCTAATGAGCAGCATGTTAAAATGCAAGCAGCTGGCTATGGGCAAACATTCTGGTTGAGGCTTTCCTCACACAGAACACACCTTTGCGAAACAGTACTAGTAGCGCATTTCATCAGAGGAGTACTGAACTGCACCAGGTATGTAACTGTTTTTTGTGTATAACAGGATGCTGATGGCAGGATATGGGTATGTGGAATAGGGAGTACAGTGGTAAGCCTGTCTTAGACCTGATGTAATGACATGTCATTGATACCCTGCTGTCTTTCTCATACAGGGGATGTACAATATATCAGGGTTGCATTATCTTTTGTCAGTGTGACACACTGCTGTTCTTGGACTGTCCCAATGTAGTGGTCATAATAGCACACTGCTATTTGTCTGATACTGGTCTTATGACATATTATTGGGTGGCTGACCTTAGGGCACACCACAGTGGACTGGAGTGTTGGGTGTATGATCATACAGCAGAATCCCTCATGGCACCCCCTGGAACTACCTCAGTAATGACATTATCTTGGTTGTATCCACACACATAGTATATTGTCACACTGTGAGGTATGACGTGTGAGCAAGCAGTGGATAGTGCTGGCCATTTTGTTCTTGCTGTATCTTTACATAGTGGACATCCATGTATTTGATCCTGTAATGTGTTTCCTTTTTGGTGTATGTCAAGACTAATGTATCGCAAAAGGCATGCCCCATTTTCAGATGCGGAGAATAAACTAATACTTCAAGGAATATGGCAAAATCATTGCATCCTCCTATCCAGGGGGAGGCATAACAGGGAACAGTAGGCTGCACTGTAGGCAGACCTTGTCCGGGATGTGAATGAGACTGGCCACCAGGACAGGACATACAAGCAGGTTTGACACCATGCTACAGACATGGTGAATGCTGCACAACGAAGGGCAGCTGATGTAGCCAGGGATTGTGCCATCACTAGTGGAGGGCTTGCAATGGAACAACCACTCACAGCCACTGAGGAATTCCTGTTTACACAGGGATACACAACAGCTTCCAGGCATCCATCACACATTGTGGAGGTGGGTGCCACAGTGTCCACAGCAGAGGAGCGTGCAGGTAAGCTTACTGTGATCACCATTGTAATACTGTAGCAGTTATTCTGTCAGGCATAACATAACTTTATGTGGGAGTCAGGTCTGTGTGCTTGGGGGGGGTTTGGGTCAGTTGCACACTCATGCTCAGAATGTCAGTAGTACATGAAGTAATACAGTAGCTACTGTATATGTGATATATATGCAGGTATTACCTTGTTGTGCTGCAACTTGCAGTGGTACTGAAATTACCTCACCCTCACCTTTTTACAGGTCTGTCAGGAGTTGTCCACAGCCATGGTCCTGTGTCTGGTAAGCTTGTTACTGTTGTATGGAACATAAATACATATGCTATTAAGGGCAAGTGCCAGGATAATACCCTATGTACAGGTAATGTTGTGTATAACCAGAGTAAAATATTTCTATGTTCCAGTCTGTAACAGTTACCTAAGTTTCCTAGAGTGGGTAATCACAGAAGTGTAGCTGAATGAGCAGAAACACTTTTACAGTTATAATTCACATTAAATAAGTCTCCTGGTGTACATGAGGCAATTAACCTGACACGCTTTGTACATATTGAAAGGTTGATGGTACATACCTTAGGCATTGAAACTTGTAGTTGTATATATTTGTTAAGATAGGTGTACTGGGTTTTATGTGCTGTGTTATCAGGTATAGTGTCATATTGTTTACCTAAAAGGTACATTGTACCGGCCAAGTGTCATGTGATTTATCTGATGTGCTTGTTATAAAGGCCTTGAGTCAAATGTGTATGTTGTTGTGAGGAGGTCTGTTGTGCATGAAAGTGGAGATGAGAAGATGCGAGATTGGTAATGCAGTTGTGGATCCTCATTATTATGACTCTTTGTGGATATTCCATACATAATAGGGCAGGTAGTAATGTAGTGCTTTTTGTTTTGGTTTCCATGGGTGACCAGGGGATGTTGGTGTCTCTCCACCACACCACTTGATGTCAGTGCCTCTTCGGACTCTGATGATGATGGTGGACACAGTGAGGCACATGTGGGGTTGCTGGGGGCAGAATCTGTCCCAAAGGTTGATTTCCCTCTTCTGTCCCCATTGTCACCGCAGATAGTCAGTATGCCCACACATACCCAGTCCCCACAGGCCTCATATATGGGGAGGTCAGAGGGGGGAGACATTGAACAGGTCAGTGTGGCAACTATGGCTTCAGTGAGTGTAGACAGTGGTCATAGCCAGACTGCTGGCAAGGTCCCACACAGGCGGATTTACATGGGTGCTTATAGGAAGACTGTTGTCCATCCACCACCTGTTTCAGGTGTCACATCACAGGCCACTCGGTGCATATTTCAGGCCATCATGGATAAACAAGCATGTTCTGAACAAAACACCAGATGTATGCTTAGGGTTATGGATGCAGCACAGTCTGACATCCGTTACTGCCTCCACCACACTGGGGACACTCTGGATCATTTCACTGATGGAGTGGACAGATGTTGGGCTGTGACAGTGTCTGTCTTGGACCACACATTGTCTGTGCTGGAACATGTGGTTGGAGTTGGGTGTCAGACCCGTGGACGTAGGTCAGTAACACCATCTGCTGAGAGTCCATGCGGCCATGCGCAGTTACACTCCTGTAGTTGCATTATATCCAGCACTGCAGAGGGGAGTGTGCTGTCCACACAACAATGTGGCAGACCATGGGCATGTGGTCCTAGGTGGTCCCGTGGTGGACACAGTCCCAGCAGACAGCAGTCAGCATTAGGGACTAGCACCCACATCTGACCTTGGGCATGGTGGTGCCAGTGCAACTCCTGTCAGAGCCAGTTCCCTTGTTCAGGGCCGGAGATGGTGAACTGTCAACTCTACCATGTACAGTCCACAGCTGTCCAACATATTCATGTGTAGGGCTAGCACTGATCTTGACTGTGTACACACACACACACACCACTGTCACATGCAGGTCACCTACAGACACACACAGCACCTCTCCATGCCCCATCTAACCCACTCCTCTTCCTGACTCTCACACATGCTGTCAACCGTTTGGGCCAGCCTAGGCCTCCAGCAGCTCCCACACATCACCCTGTGCAAGTGATGATACCTGTGCTAATAAACAAAACAGACTGGATTTCGAAGACAGAAAAAACTCCACTCTTTATTGGCTAGTACATACAAGCTTAATGCTCCACAAGACTTGCATTTTCATCCAGGCACCTCCCAGACTTCATCAGAAATTTCTGATGAAGTCTGGGAGGTGCCCAGATGAAAATGCATGTCTTGTGGACCGTTAAGCTTGTATGTACTAGCCAATAAAGAGTGGAGTTTTTCTGTCTTCGAAATCCAGTCTGTTTTGTTTATTAGCTACCTTTTTGACTGGTTCCTCGTTTTTTTTGGTTGATGATACCTTTACCACTTCCCTGTCATCATTCCATCAATGCATGGGAATGAAGCTATGTGTCTGATGCACAGGGTGACTATATTACTTGACATATACTTGTGTAATGCAATATTGTTTTGCATGCCACTTGTAGTGGTCACCAACATATACTGTATGCTGGCATGTGTCATGAGTACGCAACATACTTTTGTTAAACCTATGTTGCATGATGTTGTACTGGCGTTATTGTTACACAGTGATAAGTATGTCAGAGACCTGTGTATGTTTCTGTTGCAGGAGTCTGAGGGGATAACCTATGGACACATGGCAGCAGTGAAGCGGCACATCATGGGATGACAGCACAGCATAAATATGACTTCAGCAAGGTACAGAGGTATACGTGCATACTCCATAGGTTCACATCTGTATGACAGTCTGCCAAGGACAATGGCAGCAGTCAGCATACTCATGCATTCATAATTTGTGATAAAGTCTTCTACAGGGCAAGGTGTGACTTTGCTGGAGTGCATACGCTGCCTATCTGTAGGGTGCATAGTAGATGGATGACTCACTGTAAGGACATTAACCTGCTGTGTGATGTTAGTACAACATGCTTGTGCTAGAGATATTTGTCTAGCAGACATAAACACACCCTCGAAACAGACCCTGCCTGATGATACACAGAGTACCTCAGTGCACCTCAGCACATGCTATATGTTTGATTGGCTGGTTGGCCTTCATCTCAACACACGGCATCTGCCTGAGTCCCTCTTGGACTGTAGTAACATGTGCTGGCCCTATACTAAGGGGTATACAGATGTCTCTGATTGTGATGGCTGTATGGCCATTATGCTAGTTACGTTAACATGTGCTATGGCCCCAAAACATGATGCATAATGCTGTAACAGCCTCACACACAAACATGGCCACATTCAGGCTAGCAAAACTTCCATTCACTACATACAGGACACGCCAAGTCACACATAGAGTGCAATGAAAAAGTATTGCCCCTTTCTGATTTCTTATTTCTTTGCATGTTTGTCACACTTAAATGTCTCAGATCATGAAACAAATTTAATTATTAGACAAAGATAACCCAAGTAAACACAAAATTAAGTTTTTAAGTGATGATTTTATTTATTAAGGAAAAAAAAACTATCCAAACCTACATGGTCCTATGTGAAAAAATAATTGACACCCCCTGTTAAATCATGAAGTAACTGTGGTTAATCACATTTTTGGGAAAGCTGAGTTCAATTTCACTAGCCACACCCAGGCCTCATTACTACCAGACCTGTTGAATCAAGAGATCACTTAAATTAAACCTGTCAGACAAAGTGAAGTTGGCCAAAAGATCCCAAAAAGGAAAACATCATGCCGTGATGTAAAGAAATTCCAGAGCAGATGAGAAACAAAGTAATTGACATCTGTCAGTATGGAAAAGGTTACAAAGTAATTTCTAAAGCGTTGGGACTCCAGCGAATCACGATGAGAGCCATTATCCACAAATGGAAAAAATGTGGAACAGTGGTGAACCATCCCAGGAGTGGCTGGCCTACAAAAAGTACCCCAAGAGCGCAGCTATGACTCATCCAAGAGGTCACAAAAGAACCCAGAACAACATCTAGAGAACTGCAGGCCTCACTTGCCTCAGTTAAGGTCAGTGTTCAAGACACAACCATTAGAAAGAGACTGGGCAAAAATGGCATGCATGGCAGAGTTCCAAGATGAAAACCACTCCTGAAGAAAAAGAACATAAAGGCTCATCTCACTATTGAAAAAACATCTTGATGAACCCCAAGACTTTTGGGAAAATATTTTGTGGACTGATGAAACAAAAGTTGAACTTTCTGGGAGATGTGCATCCTGTTTCATATGGCGTAAAAGTAACACAGCATTTCAGAAAACGAACATCATGCCAACAGTCAAACATGGTGGTGGTAGTGTGATGGTCTGGGGCTGCTTTGCTGCTTCTGGACCTGGACTACTTGCTGTTATTGATGGAACCATGAATTCTACTCTCTACTAAAAAATCCTGAAGGAGACTGTCTGGCCATCAGTTCATGACCTCGAGCTGAAGTGCACTTGGGTTCTGCAACAGGGCAATGATCCAAAACACACCAATAAGTCCACCTCTGAATGGCTTAAAAAAACAAAATGAAGGTTTTGGAGTGGCCTAGTCAATATCCAGAATTTAATCCAATTGAGATGCTGTAGCATGACCTTAAGAAGGCGGTTCATGCATGAAAACCCTCCAATATGGCTGAATTAAAACAATTCTGCAAAGAATAATGGACCAAAATTCATCAACAGCGATGTGAAAGACTCATTGCCAGTTATCGCAAATGGTTGATTGCAGTTGTTGCTGCTAAAGGTGGCACAACTAGTTAATAGGTTTAGGGGCAATTACTTTTTCACATAGGGCCAAAACCCTTCCTATGTCTACTTTACATAGGTTATCATCCATATGCCATATGGATATACACATGTACCAAGTTGGGCTGAGTGGGATTAGAACCCCTACCTATCTAGGCTTATACACTATAGATCACACTATTTATTGCACGTGCCACGGCTTGTCTTGTTACTACACCATCAGCTGGTAGTCTTAAGGTAGCTAACATCATCAGGTATTGTAGAATAGGGCAGTGTAGAAGCCAGCAGCAAGTTTCCCCGCCCCATAGGTAAACACCGCTTAGCCGTCAGTGCACCCCCCAAACTTCCATGCTCAGCACAGTGGCACTCCATGCAAACAGGCGCAGCTAAGCTCCAGTCAGCTTGGAAGCTATTGGATACACCCTGTCTTGATGTCCGCTCATTCCTCTGTGGACTCCAACATGGTTCTCTGCCTACACGGAGGGGATATGCGGACATGGTTACCCCATTATGCTTTTCATTATCTCCACCTCATTTGCATAGGGATCTCTGCTCGCATCCTGGATACTATATGCTTCCAAGCCCTTCCACGTTAGCAGCAGCATCAGTGCATCATTGTAGATACTGCAAGCAGGGTCCTGTAATGCATTTCTGTCTCATGATATTAATATTTGATTTTTCCAGGTTTTTTTAAAGGTATGTTTGTGCACTGTGGCACACCACTCAAACATGCTAAGATTATTAAAAAAAATAATTTATTTTAATATGTTTACTATAACATTTGGAACACACAGAGGATAGTTTTGTTCATATCTGTGTGTGCTATGCCATTTCTGTTTATCTACCTACATTTTTACAGCCCCTTTTGTCTGTCTACAATCCTGTACACGGAATTTTTCTGTGTACACTACAGACACTGACACGGGGACTGCAGAGCTGACTGTCTGCTTGCTGGATTGCTCTACCTGCCTCATGCGATTCACCTGCTTATGAGGTGATTTGCATGCCATGGAATTTTCTGTGTTGGCACACACATGTGCGCAGCTCAGCAGTGCTTAATGAATCTAAAAATGTTTGTGCCAATGTTAGCAGCGCAGTGTGAAGCCTACACAGAAAAAAAAAACGTGTAGACTTTATTGAATTCCCCCTATATCTCTGTAACTGTGCAGACAAATATCCAGACTTCCCCACTGTGACTTTTGGATATGTGTGAAGTGGAGTGCAGTAACTTCCATGTCTTAGTTGATATATGCTTCTTATAAAAGCAACTAGAAATATCTGGATAAAATATGTTCCTGGTTTGGAATTGGTTTGCTCTGATGGACTCTACAATGCCAACATTTTATAAAGTGCAGTGTGCCAAGCTGGTTATTTACTATAAATTTTTTTTTTTTTTGTTACAGACGAGGGGCAATAATTGAGGAGGGCTTCATAAGTTTACTAGGATGAGTGTATATGATATGATATGATGCATATAGTATATCCTTAGAGGTGTAAATGTAGATTTAGGCCGTTAGTTCCTGTTAGTTCTGGTGACTGATAGGGAAGTCACTGGGACCATAGAAACTGAAGTAGTAAAGGAATATTTGGATCATTAAGTCTAACCTGTTTGTGTCCACCAGCTAAGAATCATTTGAGGAACTGCTCTTTGAATGTATGCAGAGTTATAGGTCAAGTGTGTAATGTATATGGACTCTAATATGAGATGTAACATATTTACCTTAGCTAAGGATGATTGGCATTTCCAGCACCAACAGCAATTATTTCTCTTCGTTGACACTCAGATAGCCCTACTTTACTATATGCTGGACATATCAGTTTTGAGATTCATTATATTCTGTTTGAATCCAGAGTCTGAAAAGCCAAATTACATCTGTTTCTATGAAGGAGGGAATTATCTTGGTCACCATCTGTGTCCATGAATAAGGGAATTATCACTTGGTTACCATCTTCTTTCACAGGTCAGAGACTGTGAGCATTACAAGTCTATAGTATATCAGTGAAATGTAAATACATTGAATACCTCTTCATCAACCTATTTTCAGTGACAGCGAAACTTCATGAATGATTGTTACATCTAATTTTTTCCTACAGTAAGTAACCAGTGGGCCATTTTTGGGAATTTGCCCTTTTCCTCACTGTATTGCTGTCTCAAAGTTTGTATATTTAGTTGGGGAGGGGGGGTGTGGAAGGCTCAGCCCCCCACCAGGGTGGGTTTTAGATTTTTCTATTTTTATACAATCGTTACTTTGGCCCACTGCTTACTAACTTTGGGAAAATTTTCGATGTAACAATCATTTGAAGAGTTTTGGCTTTCTCTGAAAACGGGTTGATGAAGACGTATTTGATGTATTTATTTTTCAATGATATAATATAGACCTGAGCGTTACATCTGTCCCTGTCCTTTAAATAGCAGCTTTGCCACAAGACACACCTCTGTGAATGTTTTCATCAAATATATTGTCATTGTGCAGTAGCCTGTGGTCATTATATCGGTCTCTTTCCCATAAACAGTAGTAACTCAGGCACACCTCTGTAAATATTTTCACTGAGAATATTACCATTGTTCAATAGCCTGTGAACATTACATTGGTTCCTGCCCCTTAAATAGGAGGAGTTCTTCAACAAGGCACACTTCTGTAAAAGCTTTCACTAAAAATGTAGTCAATGTGCAATTTAAGCAAGTCGAACATGAAGAATCATATACATGCCTGGCTGACCTGTGCTGGAAAGTGGCTGTTACATTCTTCCACAAACTAGTAATTCTTACACTCTGAGGATCACTTAACAAATTGTCCACTATCCTTTTATTTGACCATTAGATAATATAATGTAAGCCAGTTACATTCGTATCCCTAGCTTCTTCTTGTCTGCATTCGGTAAATGAAAGAAAATCTGTAATAATTTATTCCTCTGTTAATTGTTGAGCATCAGCTATAAATTGATTTCTCTCATAAACAGCCTGAGGGTGGGAAGCCCACTACCGTTACCCCATTTCTCAACCACCCCACCTTACTCTACCATTATGCTTTGCTCATACACCTATCACTCCTGACACCCACTCCCTGTACCTTTCCAAACTTTACCACTATCGTAGAAACAATCCTGTTTCTATTCTCCTATTCACTACATCCATCTAACAGTTGGCATAATTCCCAACAACTCTTTTCCCTCCCATACTGTTTTGCACTTTATCCTGTCTACTCAGAACCCTCAACAAAGTACATATAAGTCATTCATGAGCAAAATTCCCTCTTCCATTCATGCCTAGAGTCTTCTGTTGGATACTATGATCAGATTAATATTTATCTCTCTTCTGTTCCTCTCTAATATCCCTTTGCCTTCTCCTTATCTCTCTATTCTGCTTATATCCCTCTACCCTCACTCTCTTTAGATCCGTGTACAATTATATCAATACATTTTGCTTCCTTCCCGTTCTTACCCACACTTATTCTACACTAGTAGACTCCTCACCACATAAATTCGTCCTCATTCATATCAATGTTCCCAACACGTATACCCTTAAACACCCACATATAAGCCTACAGACCAAACACAATCTGTTATTATACATTTCATCATCGACTTTTTGCAAATAATCCCTCCCTACCTCCTGCCTTAACTACATCCTCAGCCTCTGTCCTTCGAACCCCACTATTTCTTACATTTCAGAAACATTTTTCTCCTACAGTTCCTTACACTAGTACCTCTTCTCTAACTTGCACACATAACATCCTACCAACATCCACTACCTACATAATTCCAACAAAACTCATATCATGTCCTCAAAAAAAAAAAAAAAAAACTGTAAGCCTGTTTCCTATCTTTCCTGTAACTAGTGTTCCAGATACAGATTTTCTGTATCTGGGACTGTATGTAAGCTTCTGAGCCCCCCAAGCCTTTCTGTGTTGGAGGGAAGCCTTCTAGCTTATCAGTGGGAGTGGTAAGCACTAGGTAACCTGTCTACCACATAAGGAGTGGTTCTGGCCCAGAAATTGTAGTTATTGGCTGTTTGGGCTGTCTCTTCCATCTCTCTCAACTTTCTGATTTGAAAGCCTGCATTTGCACTGTTTTTGTCCTGTAACTCGTCTAGTGTAGATACAGATTCTTAGTTTTAGCACTTAAATTTGCTTATTCATGCTCAGCACTTGTTCAGAACTTGTAAGCTACTAATTACTACAGCACTCAACCTTCCTCATTACCTAGAGGAAAACAGTTTTTGTACTTGCTTTTCTCACTTGCTTAGAGAAAAACAGCTCTTGTACTCACTTTCTTCACTTATCTAGAGGAAAATAGTTTTTTATTCAGGCATGTCCGAAGGTCAGCTCCAAGTGTTTTCTCCTGTCTCTCTGATGAATCTGGGCATCTTGAGGCAATGTAGAAATTGCCTCATGTACACAGACAACCCTCTCCTCCTACCACGTAACACTACAACCCGTGAGAGATGCACTTATCTAGCCAAACTGGAGGTAAAGCTCTCTCCAACCAAAACTGAACTTGACAGTCATGAGGAGCAGGTAAACATTTGCACCACACCATACTCATCACATAGTCTCACTAAATCTACACCACCAAAATCCACACATAGTAACACAAAAACATTCACGGAGGCTCTCAATAATAATCTGTCTAAGCAACAGAGACATCCAAGGCAGAAACGCAAGCAACCTCCATCCCCCAACACAATCCAAATGACACATAGCCCACAGGCTCAGTGTGCCACTGAACCATAGCCAATAAAGCAAAACAACGTACAAAACACAATAGTCATAGGTGACTCTATAGTTAGGCACACTGATGTCCCACACACCAGGCTAAACAAGGAGAAGGTTACTGTCAGCTGCCTGTCAGGTGCCAGGGTCTGCCACATAACCCACGCACTCAGGTCACTCCACAACAAGTACAAATATGACTCTGTTATTGTCCATGTTGGTCTGAATGACCTGAGATGTACCTCCCTGGCCTACATGAAAAGAGACATGGAAGAGCTCTCCGATCTTGTAGCCCAGGCAGGTATGAACCTAGCCCTGAGTAGCATTCTGCCATCACCCCGAATGATACTGCAGTACAAGGACAAAATGATTGACTTCAACAATTGGCTAAGCTTCTGGTGTCATTCTAAGGGAATCCAGTATATGTCTGCTTGGGATGACATGGTCGACAGATCATGATGCTTTGCCACAGATGGCCTGCACCTGTCACCCCTGGGATTCCGGATACTGGCTAAGGCTCTTGCTGCCCCTGTAGTGCCTTTTTTAGGCAAGGTTCAAATAATAAATTCACCACTGTAACTGGAACAGGCAAGCAAAAACTGAGGTTAATGCTACTCAATGCTAGAAGTCTAAATCTCAAAATGCACTCACTCGAGGCACTCCTTAAAATGGAGAACATCGATATCTGTGCAGTGACTGAGACCTGGTTCAAGGCTCCAGAGAGCACCCCTGCACCACCAGGCTGTAACTCATACCACACTTTTCGACCATGTAACCTGGACCGAAACACCAAAGGCGGAAGTGTGTCCATATTCATTAAGGATATCAAAACCTCCAGGCTAGTTGCTAGACATAATGCATCCGAGGTTATCCAAGTGCAACTAACTCTGGGCAAAACTGCAATCCAAATTGTAGCTTGCTACAGATCCCTCACCATGCCCCAGGATTCCCACTCCTCTTTTCTTGATGCACTGGAAAATATTACGGTTCAACCAAACACCCTAATAATGGGCAACTTCGACTACCCCACCATTAACTGGGAAAACTACTCGTGTACAAACTCCTTAGCTCAACGCTTTCTGGAATTCATAAACTGCAATGCCCTGGATCAATTTATCCAAACCCCCACCAGGGGCAACAATATCCTAGACCTAGTCATTACCAACATGAGTGACCTGTGTTCAACACCTGAGGTCAACTCCTCGTTGGTCCGATCCGACCATAAGCTAATCACCCTTGATATCCACATCCCACCCCCACCCCCTATTAAGGAAACCATGGTAAAACATTTCTCCAAAGCCAACGTCATGCTTCTTAAGACAGAAGTGGTGAACTTCATGACACTCATGCAGATGGACAATACAGTTATAACTGCTGAATCCTACATAAATGCACTCTGTAAGCACTTACACGAGTGCATGGATAGTGCTATCCCAAACAGAGCCAAGACACTATCCTCCAAAAAAAGGAAGCCAATCTGGTGGTCCCCTGCCATAAATAAACTGTACAACAGAAGGAAGAAATTGTTGCAAAAGAGAGTAAAATCTCATGAGTGGAGGTGCTCCCTGGTCAGCCTCAGTAAGAAGCTGAGATCCCTTATAAGATCCTCCAAAGCTAGCTACGAAAACAAAATCGCCACTAATTCTAAGGACAACCACAAAGCATTCTATAGCTATGTCAAGAATATCGATGGCAACACCCAGATCTGCTCTGAGTTACAGCACAAAGGCATGAAAATTACAGAACCATCTGATATTGCCAACATCCTGGCAGATAGGTTCAGTGCTAACTTTACCCCCCCCCCCTCACCCCCTAAAGGGCCCATATCTGTACAGGAAGAATGCAGAGTCCCTGTAATCACAACTACGCAGGTAAAAGCTGCACTCTCTAAAGCCAAAAACACAGCATCCATGGAACCGGACAACATCCCAGGCTGCATTTTACACAAACTTCAGAATGAACTGGCTCCCCAATTAAGCACCATGTTCAATAATAGCCTCACATCAGGCTTTGTGCCCACTGAATGGCACACAGTAACAGTTATCCCACTCCACAAAGGGGGAGCCACCACTGATCCCGGGAACTATCGACCTATTAGTCTGACGAGCCTGGTCTCCAAGACCATGGAACATATCATCATTGAACTTATAAACAAAGACATTGGTAACCTCCAAACTCTGGATCCCCCCAGTTCGGGTTTGTGAAAGGCCAGATCATGCCTTCTGAACCTGATTGACTTCTTTGAGGCAATCACCAAAGCTGTAGATGAGGGTAAGGTGGTTCACACAGCCTATCTTGACCTCGCCAAGGCTTTCAACGCCATCCCCCATTCTGGAATTATAGCTAAACACACTAAACTAGGTATAAATCCCTACATCACAAGATGGGTTGCCAACTGGCTCACTGACAGAACCCACACTGTAAAAGTTGCAGACTCCAAATCCGACCTCAAAACAGTGACAAGTGGAGTACCACAGGGTTCCATCCTGGGACCTCACCTGTTTGGTATCTACTTCTCTGAAGTACAGGCTAACACAGAAGGCCTCTAGCTAATGAAGTTCACAGGTGACTGCAAACTAGGAGCCATAGTCAAGTCCCCAAATGATGTGGACATCCTACAGAAGGGCCTCACTGAGACAGATGCCTGGTGTTAGAGCCATGGCTTCAAGCTCAGTGCCAAAAAGTGCAGTGTCATCCCCTTTGGTAAAAACTGTGTACCCATGAACTACCACATAGGCAGCAATCTACTTAACACCGAATGTGTGGTAAGAAACCTTGGGACCCAGGTGGACAGTAGTCTCTCCTTTGATAGTCACATCGCCACAGTAGTCAGGAAGCCCTACGTGGCATACCTCATCATAAAAAGGTTCTCATCCAGGAAAAAAGAGGTCATTGTTCCCCTCTACTCGACATTCATTAGACCCAATATAGAGTACAACACCCCTTTTGGAATGTACCTCACAAGATATCTGCAGCAGCTGGAAAGGCCACAGAAGTACCCCACAAAGAGGATTACTGGCCTCAAACAAATGCCCTACACTGACCGCCTCAAAAAACTCCAGCTTTACTCCATAGCATATCGCCTACTCCGTGATGATCTCTGCCTAACATATAAACCTATGTCAAACCCAGATGTGTTGGACATGGTACACTTAAAGAAATCCCAATCCCTCTGAGCTACACGCTCTAGGGGCCTAAACCTTGTCACCACAATAAACAGGACATGCTGGAGGAATAGATTCCTGTCCCAGAGACTTCCCATACTCTGGAACAGGCTACCCATCAATGTCAAGCAAAGTTCTTCATTAGCACTCTTCAAGAAAATCTTGATGAGTGGATGGGAAATAGGAAATACACCCCGGGGATCACTTCTGTGTCTCTGCTCGACAGTGGCATAGGAAAATAACTTTCTTGGGTGGTGTAAGCCAGGGAACCTTGTTGGCTAGGCTTACATAGGCCCTTGGGCCGATAGCCTAGTACCTACCTATGAACCAAGCAAAACATTTCTGTACCTCATCTCCTAATCACACCTTATCTGTATCAGCACTCATCTATCCTACTGTTCACATACAACTATGCACATCAAAAAGCATTTACTCACAGATTTGTTATTAAACATAAAATCAGTCAAAAATGCATCTACTTGTACCATCATACCTCCATAAATATAAAACTTAGTAGTGACATCCAACCAATCCAAGTTCCAACTCAGCATATTCAGACAAAAGACAGCATAGCCCCATCAATTCCTTTAGCACCATCACCTCACACACTGTCCCACAATGGATTTAATACCATACCATCTTACAAACTATTTATAACAAACTCATTGAATTCATGCATGGGTTACAGTAAACTCTTCAGAAATCTTACTTGCCACAGAAACCTTGCAATGTTGAGAAACAAAAAATAAAAAAAAGACTGCCCTGCCAGGATCTAACATTATAAGATTAGACAGAGCCAATGAAAAAGCTGGCAGTATCACTGTTTTCTACAAAAATGCACTAGATAGTTTCCTTTTCTCCCCACATCATGCCAGCTTTCTCTAACTAGAAATCCTACTAACCATGCTAAAACTAAACACTCACAAGACAATCACAATCATGGGTATGCATGTGTGCATGTATACATACTCCTAGGTAACAGTGCTAAAACACTGGAAGATATTCTTTGCTTGGTGTCCTCAAAAATCCATCATTAAACTATAATATTGGGTAATCTTAATGTAGATTGGCAAACCATACAGTCTGAAAATCCAATCAGTAATACACATCTATACAAGTAATCCCAAGTCTTTATCACAAGAGGTAGATATAACAAAGCCAAAACCAGACCATCAACCCTCGACTATATCTTAATATCCTCTTCAAATAAAATATCATCCCATGGAACTCTGTCAGACCGCCTAAGTGATCACTTACCAGTCTCCTCCTTAAGGCGCCAAAGCAACAGTGCCAAAACACATCATTACAACCTAGTAAGAAAACCTACTACTTTTAATGGAAACACTTTTGTTAATACACTATATTTCCTTAACTGGAGGTCACTAAAGACCCTCCCCATAGATGATTTTGTCTCTTGAGTGCAATAAAATCTTCCTTTGTGTGCTAAACAGATTATCCCTTCCTCAAAATAAAAAGATTCAAAGCCAGCCTTTCCCCACAATTATCCTTAGCAACTCATGAAGTACGAGAGACAAAGCATGGAAGGTCTGGTCAACGGTAAAACAGCTCCCACTTTATTAGTATATGGAGAACAAAGAAACATAACAAATAACTTATTAGGTAAAACAGCTCCCACTTTATTAGTACATGGAGAACAAAGAAACATAACAAATAACTTATTAGGTAAAACAGCTCCCACTTTATTAGTACAAGGAGAACAAAGAAACATAACAAATAACTTATTAGGTAAAACAGCTCCCACTTTATTAGTACATGGAGAACAAAGAAACATAACAAATAACTTATTAGGTAAAACAGCTCCCACTTTATTAGTACATGGAGAACAAAGAAACATAACAAATAACTTATTAGGTAAAACAGCTCCCACTTTATTAGTACATGGAGAACTTATTAGGTAAAACAGCTCCCACTTTATTAGTATATGGAGAACAAAGAAACATAACAAATAACTTATTAGGTAAAACAGCTCCCACTTTATTAGTACATGGAGAACAAAGAAACATAACAAATAACTTATTAGGTAAAACAGCTCCCACTTTATTAGTATATGGAGAACAAAGAAACATAACAAATAACTTATTAGGTAAAACAGCTCCCACTTTATTAGTATATGGAGAACAAAGAAACATAACAAATAACTTATTAGGTAAAACAGCTCCCACTTTATTAGTATATGGAGAACAAAGAAACATAACAAATAACTTATTAGGTAAAACAGCTCCCACTTTATTAGTATATGGAGAACAAAGAAACATAACAAATAACTTATTAGGTAAAACAGCTCCCACTTTATTAGTATATGGAGAACAAAGAAACATAACAAATAACTTATTAGGTAAAACAGCTCCCACTTTATTAGTATATGGAGAACAAAGAAACATAACAAATAACTTATTAGGTAAAACAGCTCCCACTTTATTAGTATATGGAGAACAAAGAAACATAACAAATAACTTATTAGGTAAAACAGCTCCCACTTTATTAGTACATGGAGAACAAAGAAACATAACAAATAACTTATTAGGTAAAACAGCTCCCACTTTATTAGTATATGGAGAACAAAGAAACATAACAAATAACTTATTAGGTAAAACAGCTCCCACTTTATTAGTATATGGAGAACAAAGAAACATAACAAATAACTTATTAGGTAAAACAGCTCCCACTTTATTAGTATATGGAGAACAAAGAAACATAACAAATAACTTATTAGGTAAAACAGCTCCCACTTTATTAGTACATGGAGAACAAAGAAACATAACAAATAACTTATTAGGTAAAACAGCTCCCACTTTATTAGTATATGGAGAACAAAGAAACATAACAAATAACTTATTAGGTAAAACAGCTCCCACTTTATTAGTACATGGAGAACAAAGAAACATAACAAATAACTTATTAGGTAAAACAGCTCCCACTTTATTAGTATATGGAGAACAAAGAAATATAACAAATAACTTATTAGGTAAAACAGCTCCCACTTTATTAGTATATGGAGAACAAAGAAACATAACAAATAACTTATTAGGTAAAACAGCTCCCACTTTATTAGTATATGGAGAACAAAGAAACATAACAAATAACTTATTAGGTAAAACAGCTCCCACTTTATTAGTATATGGAGAACAAAGAAACATAACAAATAACTTATTAGGTAAAACAGCTCCCACTTTATTAGTACATGGAGAACAAAGAAACATAACAAATAACTTATTAGGTAAAACAGCTCCCACTTTATTAGTATATGGAGAACAAAGAAACATAACAAATAACTTATTAGCAATGATAAGAAAGCCTGTTACTGAGTCAACCTATCACCAAAGATAAGGAAGCCTATTAGTCAACCATTCAAAACAAACACACTAATAATCCAAAACAGTTCTGGACTTCAGTCAATAACCTGTTAAATCCAGGACAAGCTACACAGCCAACACCAAACATACAGAAACAAAATGATACAGTAGCCAACCAATTAATTTCCCACTTTATAGACATTAACCAGCCAGGTGACTAATCAAGCTATTGATGATAACTTCCCTCAGTGTTTCTCCTTCAACCAGTTTCTGCAGATACCATTATAAAATACTTCAAAAAATCTTAATCATAGCATCTGAGGCTATTGCTCATCCAGTTTCAATTCTGATAAATTGATCCATATCTGAAAATAAAATCCCCTTGCTATAGAAAAAAAGTATTTATTATTCCACTGTACAACAGTGAAATCAATACAGATCTTTCAAACTATAGGCCAGTTGCCATATTATCACCTCTATCAAATATATTTAAAAAAAGTATTCATACGCAACTTCTCAACTGTCTAATAAATAACCAGCTCCTGTCTGTAACCCAACACATCTTCTGTACTCATCACAGCACAACTGCTGCTTTGCAGAATTTTGTTAATACTGTCAGCACCTATAAAAATGCTAGAAGCCTATTGTCCAGCATCTTTCTAGACTTATTCTTAAATAAATTCCCATCCTTAGGGCTTACCAACTCTTCACTGCAGTGGTTCTATGGCTTACCAGCTATTCAGTGCAGTGGTTTTATAGCTACCTGTCAAACACAGAACAAGCAGTGAAATGAAAAAAAAAACAGATGGTGCAGCTGTAGCGTTGTCGCCTCACAGCAAGAGGCTCTCTGGTTCGATTTTCGGCTGGGGTGGAGTGCCTTCTCTGTGGAGTCTGCATGTCTTCCCTGCATTTGTGTGAGTTTTTTCTGAGTGCTCCAGTTTCCTCCCACATTACAAAGACATGCATCTGGAGCATTTCTCCTCGGGCCTCTGCTGAAAATTGGCTTTGTTCCAAGTCAGACTTTCCCGGTTAACAACTGTTAAATAAAAATAAAAATAATTTTCTCCACCTTTTTGCCTGTAACTATTGGTGTCCCATAAGGATCTGTATTAAGCCCTATACTTTGCAATATATTCATCTGTGACCTCTACAGTGCTACAGAAAAATGCTACCCCAGTTCACTGTGCTGATGACTTGATCCTAATTTGCTCTGCCCAAATCTCTCTCTGAACTCAAGGACCTTACACTACAATCCATCTTATCAACTGAAACAATGCTAAATAATTCTCACCTACTACTAAATACTAAAAAATAATGTACAGCTCTTTAGCCCAAAACACATACCAAGACAAAAGTATCTGCCATAATCTCTACTGCCATCACCATGACAGAACATGTAAACTAGCACAACATTAACGACGTTAACATAGACTGGAACACTATTAATACAGTCAATCCCTCCTCTCATATTAACCTACATGGGTTCTCACAAACTATTACCTCAACTACAAGAGTCAATAAGCCCAGTAAGAAAGAGAGTATATTAGACTGGATACTAACAAATAAAGTTAAGACACAATATAAGGTAGGTACTATGCCAGACGACATCAGCGACCACTGCCTAACCTACATTACTAGACAAAAATCAGAATTTGTTAACCTCCCAAATACAAGGCTAATTCGATCTGTCAAGCACTTTAACATAGACCTTTTTAAAGCCGAACTGAGAGCATGTAAATGGAATTGCTTAAAATCACTCCCCCTGGAGGAAGCAGTATTATTCTTTAATTCTGCATTCTTATCCATACTTGATTCTCATGCTCCAGAACGCTCTATTAGAGTAAAGACCAAATCTGCCCCATGGCTGACCACCAAGACAAAAAAACTCATGCTTGCTAGAAACAAAGCATGGACAAAATGGAGATGCTATAAACAAAACCCTGATTTAGTTAATTTCCGCCAGCTTCGAAATCTAGCGAAAAAATCAATAATCTCTGACAAGAAAAACTTCTACTGTAACCTTCAGGAAACTCATATTAACAACCCTAAACAGTTCTGGTCATCAGTAAATAGACTTCTTTCCCCAGGAACTGCTAAAACTCCTTCCCCACTAAATGCTGACCCAGAAACCCCTCTCCAGACTGCTAATGCTTTCAACTCTTTTTTCTCTGAAACTATTCAAACCCTAGCCAAACAAATGAACCCTAACAACTCTCATATACCATCTAACATAACTACCTCTTCCTTCAACTTCTCTCTAAAACCTATATCTACCACTTTCATCTACAAACTCATTCACAAACTGAAACCCTGTACCCCTTCCGCTGACAAGCTCCCTTCTCTTTTCCTTCAGAAAGCTGCCAAAGAAATTGCTTATCCTATATCCTTACTTATCAACAGAACTATCCAAGAAGGAAGCATCCCTGATATCTGGAAAGTCTCCTATATTATCCCACTGCATAAAAGTGGTAACTCCCTTGACCTTTCCAACTTTAGACCAATTGCCCTTCTTTCACCCCTAGCAAAAATCATGGAAAAATGTATTCATCAGCAACTTGTACACCACCTCTCTCTTCACAGCATAATAGCAAACTGCCAGCATGGTTTCAGACCCCATCACAGTACCACCACTGCCCTTCTATCCTTTGTAGATAGTATCAACAAAAATCGAAACAACAATACTCTCTCTTCCGCTCTTTTCATTGATCTCTCAAAAGCTTTCGACATGGTCAACCACTCTCTCTTAATTAACATTCTTGAATCTCTCCCTTGTGATAAACTAGCCACTAATTGATTTAAATCTTATCTTAACAACAGACAACAAGCAGTAATATGGGAAAACCATATCTCATCTCTCTTGCCCATTTCCATCGGAGTTCCCCAGGGCTCCATTCTGGGTCCACTTCTGTTCTCCCTCTTTATTAACGATCTTCAGACTGCTATCCCACAAGCTACCTGCATACAATATGCAGATGATTCTACCCTTATCTGCTCAGCACCTTCCTCTACTGAACTGAGCTCATTGACCCAAAATACCTTTAACTCAGTAGAAACTTGGTTTTCTAGACGGTTTCTCCTACTAAATGCAAAAAAAACTAAACTCCTCCTCTTCTCCCCCACCACTCGGTCCCCCCCTTTAAACTTTACCATTTCTTCTAATAATGGCACTATCATCTCACCTGATCCAACTACTAAACTTCTAGGAATAACCATTGACAATAATCTTTCCTTCGATCAGCACATTAACAACACCATCAAGGTTGTTAACAGAAAAATTGGATCCCTATATCGCATCAAACCTTTTCTAACCCCAGCAACAAGAACCAAAATTGCACAATCTCATCTCCTATCTACTCTCCTATATGCTTCCCCCATTTATACTAACCTCAAGAAAAACAGTCTTAACAAACTTGCAACTTGCTATAATAACATAGCTCGCCACTAGTAACCCCTTTAGGACCCACCATTGTATAAATCTAAAACAACTTGGCTGGCTCGAATTTCAAAACTACCTAAAAATTCCTCAACTCACTATAGCCCACAACATATTACACCTACCTGACAACACCCCAATACTCTCTCAACTTCTAATCCCTTACAACAATCTTAACTCACTTCGCTCCTCTAGTAAACTCATGGCAAAATCAATAAAGGCAAACAACACAGCAGGTGGTTCTCTATTCACTAACACTATAGGTAGAAGCTGGAATCTCTTACCTAGTGACATAACTTTGACTACATCCCTACCACAATTCAAACAGAAAATTAAACTGTACTACCTCAATCATTGGCTTTGTTCCTGCAGTACACCTGACTAACCTTTTTCTCATACTATATTTCTCCTTCAGTCTTCTCATCACTACCTGTCTGATTTCTCCTCCTTTTACTGTTCTAATCTAACTATGTACATTTTATGTATAATTGCTAATATGTAATGAACTGCTTACTGTAAACTTGCTTCTCTTTGAATGTATTTTGCATTCTGTGTGTTGTTATGACTTCCAATTTTTGATATTTCTTAACAGTAATGATTATTTGTAATGTACTTAGTATTTAGTGGAGCTTTTCTCCTCGGGCCTCTGCTGAAAATGGACATGTATCCAGCCAGACTAGCCCGGTCAACAAATGTAAAATAAAATAAAATAAATAAATAAATTACTGGGTTGAATTTCTGCCACTGTGTATTACCCATGGTTAAAAAACTAATCAAAAACTAGGTGCTTTATAGTGAGTATGAACCTACCTCACTGACATAGCCAGAAGATGCATACCCTCTACTTTCTTACCGCCATCTTCACTAACCTTCATTTCTCACAACTGTCCAAACTTGAGCAGTGTTATAATAAAATAACCAAATTTGTGGTAAAATATAACAATAGAGCATGTCATTGTTTAGCTCTTAGAAAATTAAACTGGTTAGAACTACCATATTACCTCACTTTTCCTTAGCTATTTGCAGTACACAGACTTTTCTATAATGCAGAAAATTGTCTAGCCCTTAACAACTTTATATAACACTACTCATCCAATAAAATTTTACAGTCTAGAGAAAAATCTCTGATTTCTATAATCAAATTATGTAATACTCCATTTCACTCTGTGTTTTCAAATATTGTAGCTAAACTATAGAATCACATCCCACTACTGCTGAAATCCATTCAGACTGCATACTCATTTAAAATGCAACTAAAACTTCACCTATCAAATCAGTGGCTCTACTCTTGTATATCTGTAGGATAAATGCCACTATCTTCAGCTTGCAATATTGTCAAATCATTTGTCTTCATTTGCAATCCTATGTGCCACAATCAGTCTTTACCAATACCAAAATAGTTTTTTGTTTCTGGAATCTCCCGGCCACATACATAGTGTTGTGACACTGCTCACCTCTACCTGTATACTTTTAATATAACCTATGATATATAATTGTCTGTAAATCTACTTTATAAAACAGTGTAAGAAACTTCTCTGTGTGGAAGATTTTCAGTCCATATATTTCTAGTTAATCACTGTATATTAATCAGATCAGACAATAGTAGTAGAAGTAGCGAACGTAAACTCATCAAGTCAAAAAGTAATAATAGAAAATATATAATTCTACAGCATTACTAAGTATTCGAAAGTAATCCAAGCAAGGCAGGCAGTCTGTTTCCAGTCGAAAATCCTTTATTAAATCCACAGACAAGCGATCCAAGTAAAACAAAAATAGAGTAATAATTTCCTCACAAGCTTTCTAAATCCCTTACAAGCTTTCTAAATATATATATATATACTTTTTATCAGGCATGGGAGTGGTTTATTGTGCTGTAAAACCAAGTGTTATTGGTACACATGTTAAATTCACATCCCTTCCCCCATCAGTGTGACATTCGAGCTGGTCCTGCCCTACCTAGTAGCTGTCATATGTACTTTAATGGTACATCTTATTTAACCAAATTATTAAGTAGATGATTAAGTCTGTGATTTTATACAAGGCAATATACTACATGGCTGGAAATATATCAACCTTAGTTCATTTTACGATCATAAATTATATATAAATATATACATATACATTTTGCATGTAAAAATCAGTTTCTATTTTCATAACCTATTGTTAACAAAGATCGCTTTCGTCCTTCCAGACTTCTTCAGGTCTGTGTACAAGAACCCTAAAAACCTATATAATTGTATAATTAATTAGTATTGTTATTACCATCATTTTGAATAAAGTGGAAAAAAGAGAACCAGAAAAAAAAAAAAAAAAATATATATATATATATATATATATATATATATATATATATATGTATGATGATGGAAACAAAGTATACACTTAAATTTCAAATGATTTAAAATGGTATTTAAAATCAATTTGTAGAAACAAATAAAATAAAATACAATTAGTCATGTAAACAATGTGGCAATTTTCTAAGTTCCAGTGCACTTTTAATTGAACAGTAGTAGTTTAGTCCAGGCTTTCTAAAAGAGTTCAGCTTGAATTGCCACATGAGTTTATGTTTCTCCAGAATATTCGGGATGTCTCCTTCAAGATCACTATGTGAAATCTGCATATCTAAGAAAGTGGTTGAAGTACAGCTGTGGGAAGAGGTAAACTTCAGGAAGGGGGTTGTTTGATTGAGGTAAGTGATAAAATCTCCAAGCTGCAAGGTGTCACCTTCCCACACAATAAAGACATTGTCAATAAAACGTAAGTAGCATGTGAATAACTTCTTCAGCCAGGTCACACTACTACTCCTGACCCAACTGGTTTCAACACTAGCAACTCCAACCTAATCCCCAATGCCTTTAATAACTATTTCACAGATGCCATTCAAACCCTAGCCAATTCTTTACCACCCCCCACTGCTACCCAACCTAATAACAGCAATACGTCTCTACCCACCTTTCAAATACAACCTGTATCTACTTCTCTCATCTGTAAACTTCTTCAAAAATTGAAACCTTGTAACCCTTCTGCTGACCATCTCCCATCTGAATACCTACAAATTGCCGCAAAAGCCATAGACTATCTCATCTCAATCCTTATTAACAGAACTATCTCTTGAGGGCAAAATCCCTGCTTTATGGAAAATATCCCATATTATCCGTCTACATAAAGGAGGACCATCTACTGAGCTCTCTAACTTTCGCCCTATTGCTCTACTCTCCCCATTAGCTAAGATAATGGAAAAATGAATTCACAAACAACTGCTTAACCACTTACTAGAAAATAACCTACTGGCAAACTGCCAACATGGCTTCAGGCCATTCCATAGCACATCTACTGCCCTTTTATCCTTTACCGACACTATATATAAAAATCGTAACAATAACTCTTTTTCCTCTGCTCTATTCATTGACCTGTCAAAAGCCTTTGACATGGTTAACCATAACCTACTATTAAACAAACTAAAGGCTCACTCCCTCGATGCTCAAGCCATACAATGGTTTAGGTCTTATCTGGAAAATAGACAGCAAGCAGTACTTTGGCATAACAATCTGTCTTCACTACTTCCAGTAAATATTGGAGTACCCCAGGGCTCTATCCTAGGTCCCCTACTCTTCTCCTTATTTATTAATAACTTACACATGAACTTACCTCAAGACACCTGCATTCAATATACTGATGACTCCACTTTAATATGTACAGCCAAGGATATATCCTCTCTCCACTCCCTCACCCAAACTGTTTTTCAGAATGTTGAAAACTGGTTTATGCAACACTGCCTCCTCCTTAATCCCAAAAAAACAAAACTACTGCTTTTTACTCCTACTCATAAATCACCCATTCCTTTCTTCTCTTTAACCTCTAACAATGGTACCAACATCAACCCAGAGACTACAACCCGCCTACTAGGTGTAACTATTGATAATCATCTCAACTATGATGAACACATAAACTCTACTATAAAGTCTGTTAACAGAAAACTTGGCACCTTCTATAGAATAAAACCCTTCCTTACCCCTCCTGCTAGGAAAGCAATTGCCCAAACCCACCTTATCTCTACCCTCTTCTATGCCTCTGTTATATATACCAACCTATCCAAAAACAACCTCTCTAAACTCTCCATCTGTTATAATAGTATAGCTAGATTCATCACATGTTCCCCCTTTAAAACTCACCACTGCCTTAACCTCAAACAACTTGGATGGCTAGAACTGAAAAAACAGATACTCTTTCAACAATTACTTATCATACACAAGACCCTGTATCACCCTAACAATACCCCTATCCTCACTAATCTAATTACACCATACACTAATCTAGCTATACTACGCTCTGCTAACAAGCTTCTAGTTTCCTCAAATAAAGCCAACAACAAAGCCGGGGATTCACTTTTCTCAAACACTGCAGGAAAATTCTGGAATCAGCTTCCTGCTGAATTATCTACCCTTGCTTCTACTTCTCTTTTTAAAAAAACATCTTAAAGAACATCTGAAAGCTCATTGGCTTTGTCCATGCACTAACCCAGACTGACTTCCTTTTCCCCTTCTATTCTTAACCCTATCCCTTCTCCTTTAACCTTTACTTCCAAATCGAATTACTACTCTTCCTCTGGAATAACACAATGACATATATATTCTCTTTCCTATAACTATGACTTGCTCATACCTTCTAGTGTGATTTGTAGAATTGTTTTTAGTTTAGTTTTTTATAGAATTGTTTAGTTAATTTCTACTAATACTGTTTAGTATACAAATGTATTATTACAGCTGTTCACTAGACCATTGCTACCTGTGTATTTATTCTTAATGGTTCTATGTATTGTTAACTGTCTCAATATTCATGTTTGGAGCTTTTCTCCCTGGGCCTCTACTGAAAATGGACATATATCCAGCTAGACTAGCCCGGTCAACAAATGTAAAATAAAATAAATAAATAAATATGCTGCATGTAGTCTGTGTTGTTTAACACAAAGTCCTCCTCCCATTTGCCCAGGGCTATGTTAGCTATGCTGAGAGCCATGGCAGCCCCCATTGCTATACCAGTTTTTTGTTTGTAGTGTTTGCCATTGAAAGTAAAGAAATTGAAGTCCAGTACAAGATTAATGAGCTTGCTTAACTTTTGCAGTTGTGCCTGTGTACACTGATTATGTTTCTTAAAAGACTCCATAGCTGCTGTTATACAGTAATTGTGAGGGAGCACTATGTACAAAGATTCCACATCAATAGTTACCAAAATACTGTCAGCTTCCACTGTAATGTTTTTTTATTTTCTTCAAAAAATCCATTGAATCTCTTATGTATGACTTATTCTTTTCTGCTAGAGGTTTCAGCAAGTAATCAAGGTAAATGGCTGTGGCTTCAGTAAGGGAACCTCCACTTGCTACCACCGGTCTATAAGGTGTGTCTTCTCTGTTCTTGTGTGGCTTTGGTATTCCAAAAAATTAAGGTAAACGTGGGCATGGGCTCCATAAATAATTATAAAGATTTTCAGTGATAAGTTTTTCTTCCCATAATGTGGTGAGATTAGTGTTCCATAAATTATATGCTCTTTTTATGTCATCCATGGAAAATAACACATAAAATCTGTTATCCTCCAGCATGTTCTCTATCTTTGGTTGTATCTAGTGGTATCAGTCACAAGTATACCTCCTCCCTTGTCTGCCTTCATTACACGCCTGGATTTATCATTGCCTAGCTCAAGCAATGCTTTTCTTTCTCCCTGTGTTAAGTTATAAAGTTTTTTCTTTGGAGGTTTTTTAAGCAGTTTCCTGATATCCCTCTCACATTTCACTTCGAAAGCAGCTAGTGTTTGATATAGTGGTGGACAATAGCTGCTAGGCCTTTTTATAGTTTCATCAATAGGCTTATTTTCAGTGTCATTACTTTTGCCATGAAACTGTACCCTTAAGTTGAGCTTGTTTTTTTTTTAAATCTACTTTATACCCACCTAACTACAGTATAAAATTTTCTACCCCACCTGCTTCCTTTCTTCACCTCCATTTCTTTGAATTCCTAAATACTAATCACATGGTCTATTTGTCAAACCCACTAATACACCTCTTCTAATGCTCAGTGTTCAACATCTGTAAATGCATAAATATCTTTTATGCTGTAATAGTTGCTTTTTTCACATGAATGCAATCTAATTAGCAAATGGTTGTGTAATTATTAATGTATATTACTGAATGTTTATTTAAAAATGTTTGTAATATCTTGTTGCTTTTCTCCTCAGGCCTCCGTTGAAAACATTTTTTCCTAAATGCAGTTACATAAAAGCAAGATAAAAACAAATAAAAAAGTAAATTGTAGCTTTTATTAATGTTAACGGAGTTGTAGCAGTAGTTATGTTCACAAGTTCATCAGTCCAGGCCTATGACCAAAGAGCAGGGCAGTAACCTACCCCTTCAGACATCTTTTCTTAGTGAGGATGAAGGAAGAATTAAACTTGATTGTGCTGCAGGACCAGATAATCTAAATTAGTATTTTTAAGAAGAAATCTTTTGTACTCTTGTTCCAGAAGTGCATTGCATTAGGAGAGGTTCCTTGCATAAGAAGGGATTGTTGTACTAATTTCATAAGGTGGAAATAATAGTCTATTATGTAATTACAGGTATTTGAGAAGTATAACTTGGAAATTGTTTTTAAGGGTGTTATTGAATAAAATTTCCTGATATCGTAGACAAGGGATTTCTACAGAAATATCTTGTCAGACCAACTTGAATTTTTATATGAATGTTATTGACGGTGTGGACACATGTTTACCAGTATATGTCATATATTTAGTCTAGGAAGAGCATTTGATACAGTGTGAAATGGAAAGATTTTTGTGAGAATGGAATAATTGGGCATAAATAAGTGTACTGTTAAGTGCGGTAAGAGCCAAAGAGAGTTAAACTACTAGTTTTATTTGATTATAAAATTGTCAATAAATGGGTGCCTCATGTTTTTATATTGAAACCACTCCTGTGTGATGTTATTTCCATGATCCATGTCTGAAACAGATTTGGATTATCAAATGTGCTGACAACCCCAGGATCAGTAATATTATAACAGGTGTTTGATGAGATTTCAGCACTTTGTAAACAATTTTTTGAATTGGTTAAAGGGCAGTAATGTCTCCTTTGTTTCAAATAAGTGTAACATTATGCTTTGTGGTGTGAAAAACAGTAAATATCTGTACTCGCTAGGTGATACTGCTGTTAAAGATGTCAAGGTAATTAAGGACCTAGGTTTGTTTGTAGAGGATAATATTAAGTTTGATCGAAAAAAAATTGTAGTTAGAACTTGCTATGCTATTCAGAGACATCTTTTTCATATACTGGCTAGTAGAAAATTAGATGTACTGCTTCCTTTAAAACTTTGGTTAGGCCGATAACTGAATATTGTGGGTCAGTAGCTCTCTATAATAATTTGCGGAGACTTGAAAGGCAGGCTAAGGTCTCCCAAATTATTTTCTATTAGATAAAGCCTCATAAGCAGTGATTTAATATTAATGTGTAAATGTGACAACAGTGAGGTTTTGGATTCTTCTTTTGGGGTGTCATTTAAAAGAGATAACATTGTTGCATATAATATACATTGATATATGTAATAATTTGGAGTTATGATTAGATAACTAATTGTAACTATATTCATTTAGATATTTGTTTTACATTTGTTAACTGTGTTGGTCCAGCTGAGCACAGCCCATTTTTCAGTGGAGTCCCAAGGAGAAAAGTTTCATCTAAATGTACAAATAATTCAGTTATACAATTTTCACAATATTGAGTAATAATAACAGTTATACAAAAATCACAAAGCTGAGTAGTAGAAAGCAGAGCAAGTAACACAGTAAAATAAGTAAAAATAAGACTAGTAAAGTTTGTTTGCTATTTTCAGTATATACATACAGGACTTGTAACATGTAGTACAGGAAAAAAATTCTTACATATTAGGTAAAAATTTAGTGAGAGTATACCATCATCTGCTTTATATTTTTTGTTAGTTATGCAATGTCATATGCTTAAGGCATAAGCTGCAAGAAGGTGATTCTAGGCAGTGATGGTAGATCCATTTAAGAAGGGTCCTGACAGGGGCATAGCCATGACTTACAGAGAGAAATTCTTAATTCTTTTTTGAAACTTTTAGTGTTTGGGATGCTACATAAGGTGAAAGGGAGATTGTTCCAAAAGTGAGATACAGAGGATTTGTATAAAATTTTGCTGATTGTTTTGTTGGCTTTGTATGTTTGTAGAATGAATTTATCAGTACTTCGTAGTGGTTGTGGGGGTATAGTAATTCACAATATTGGAGAGGGAGACAGGCAGTGGGTTTGTTGAGTAGAAAGTGAGTTAGTTGGAGTTGTGAGAGTTTAAGATGGTGTGGAAATTCCATCCAGTGAAAGTTTTTAAGAGCAATACAGTGGTGAGAGGTTTTAGGTAGGTTAGTTGCAAATTTATCAACTTTGTTGTAAGTCCGTTCAAGTTTGGTAAGAAGAGAGGATTAGAGAATTGTAAGAACTGGAACTGCATTGCAAGTAAGTAGGCTTGGGCCAAGGAGTGTCTAGAGTCAGTAGTTAGAAATATCTTATTCTGATACAGGAGACCTAGTTTTTGTTTTTTTTTTTTTTTTTGATGGACTGTTGTATGTGTAGATAAAATTTCAGTTGATCATCTATTATCATTCCAAGTAATTGTGTGCGGTGCTCTACCGTAATGATGGTTTTGTTAGAAGAGGAAATTGTGAAAGTTTGTTTGAGATGGTTACTAGATTTCGGGCGAAAGAGGAGAAGTTTAGTCTTTTTTGGATTCAAAATGAGTTGATTTTTAGTTAGCCAATTTTCTACAGAAAGGAAAGATTCTTGTGAGAGTGACTGAAGTTGTGACAGTGTGTCAGAGGTGGTGATAACTGTGGAATTGTCAGCGTATTGTATAAGGGTGGAATGAAAAATTGAAGTATAGAGGTCATTGGTGAAGATATTGAAAAGAAGAGGTCCCAGGATGGAGCCCTGGATAATGCCTGTATGACCTGGTAGAAAAGTAGAGCAGAAAGACTGCCATCTGACTGATTGTTGTCTATTTGTAAGATAGCTGGAGAGCCATTTGAGGGCTGTGGGAGATAGATGTAGGCTGGCAAGTTTGGCTAGGAGTATGGAGTGAGGTACTGTTTCGAAGGCTTTTGACAAATCTAAGAATACACTTGAGATGAGTTTGTTGTAGTCACGAGCTACTGCGACAGTGTGAATAAAATATAGGAGGGTTGTGGAGGTTGTATGGTTCAGCTGGAAGCCATGTTGAGTAGGAGTCAGGAGATTTTTATGGATGAGAAATTTGAGCAATTGGGAATGTACACATTTTTCTAGGATTTTAGATGGAGGGAAGGATAGCAATGGGTCTGTAAGTTGGAAGGATCAATGGAGTTACCTCCTTTGTGAAGGGGTATTATAAAAGAGGATTTCCACATGTAGGGTACAGTAGCTTTTTTAATGGATCTATTTGTATAGAGACTGGGTAGGCAATCCATTTGGCTGTAAACTTGTGAAAGAGAGGGGGTAGGCTGGCAGCAGAAGGGGAACAAGGTTTATTATTATGTATTCAGAAAATGGATGCCAAGTAATTCACCTCAAGAGGAAAGAGAGCTGAATCTTTGCATCCATGTGAAAAAAAACACAGTAATTGGTTATGATTGGTGAGACCTGGTCATTACTCTTTGTAGTACATGGAGTTTTATCTACTCCATGTACTATCAGTTAATATGCAAAATGTTTTACTGGTTGTGAAAGCCAGTAAAGCACATAGCAAGTGCTGTAACAGAAATGGTAAGTAAATATAATTGGACTAAAACATTAAGGACAACTTTTTAAATACTGCTTTGGTTTTGCTAAATAAAGTTACTTAGAGCGTAAAATACAAGAGAACTCCCATGGAAAAGTGCCAGATATAAAAACGAAATAATAGTATAAAAAGCCAACCAAAGGCACAACATGGCAGAGTATCTAAAATAAAATACATTTAGTAAAATAAGTACAGGTAAGCGCTTTCACACTCGAAGTGCTTCATCAGACCATAAAGACAGTCACAAAAGCACAGCCATATATAACACCAGCAATTAACAGATCAATCCAATTAGCCTGTTTAATGATGTAAACCTCTACATTTCAAGCAGGGTTTTAAAGAGACCTTCCCATTAATACCTGGTGACTTGTCAGCCTGTAGGTTTATGATCCAGTGTAACTCCCTCAACTCAGTAAAGTTAAAGTGTTAAAAAGAGATGTTGCTAACATGCTTTCAGATTGTTTGACTAGCCATTTGATAACTTTTAGTTTATGTAATTACTTAACAGTGGAACTTCCAGTTATACCCATCATTCAAGGGCTTCCTAAGATTCATAAGAATTTTTCTAATCCATCCCTTAGGCCCATTGTATCTGGCAGAGGGTGGATTATGGAACCGTCTTCCATATTTGTTGAAAAATATCTTAGGAAAGTTTTGAATGAGGTCTCATTTGTTTTAAGGGATAATAAACAATTTTTAAATGACTTATATGCTTTTACCAGCAGCCAAGGTGTGATTACTGATTGTCTTTTAGAGACCCTGGATATAGAGTCACTTTTTACGGTGATTCTCAATTTGATAGGAATTGAGATGACCAAGGACTACTTACAGTATCATAGTGATTTTTCAACTGAGCTGATTGATTTGTTATGTTTCTTTTTGGAAGAGAGTTTTAGATAGTATTGCTTTCATGTTTGAGGATGCTGTTTTTCTACAGAATGTTGGCGTAGCTATGGGCATGGCATGTGCCAATAGCTACACCAACATAATTTTGGCATCTTGGGAGGAGAAATATGTTTTTCAAGGACATACCCAGATATCTTCTATTTAGTTTTATAGAATATTTGTAGATTACATATTCCTGTTGTGGCGAGGTACATCTGAGAGCCTACAGGAATTTGAAGACTATATACACACTACCACCACGTTCTTGAGATTTATAAGCAAGGTCTGTCCGTTTTCCATAGATTTCCTTGATGTCACCATAGACCGAGATACTGTTGGCCTTTTTAACACTGGCCTTTACAAGAGGAGCTGTACCTCGACACGGCTATTAATAGGACGTGCTGGAGGGATAGATTCATCACCCAAAGACTCCCTATGCTGTGGAACAAAATCCCGGTATATGTGAGGCAGAGCACCTCGCTGGCCTTGTTCAAGAGAAATCTTGACCAATGGATGGGAGATCGCAGATATACCCCAGGGATTACCTCAGCGTCACTGCTCGACAGAGGCACAGCAAAATAATGGGTATAGTTCCCCATACTAAAGGGGTGGCGTAAGCCACAAAACGATGGGCTAGGCTTGTAAATGCCCTCGGGCAGATAGCCTAGTATGAACCTATGAACCTATGAACGTAATGCAGTCTTACACAGAGGCAGCATGCATCCTAGCTTTGTTTATAAGAATATTTTGTAAGGACAGACTTTTAGGATGTCAGGGTTGAGTAACCTTGATCAGAGGTTTGAGAGTGACTTAACCAATCTGATGTCTGAATTTAGACATAAGGAATATGGTGACCAGGAGATCAGAGAAGCTTGTAGATCTACTAGAGGGCTTAGGACTAGTATGGCTAGGCCATATTTTTCTGATTTTAATAAACATGGAACCTTGAATTGTCAAATGGATGTCTCCAGAGGCTTTACATTTTACCAGTGAAGTAGAAGCTATACGTAGTGTCATTAGCTGCAGTTGGTCCATCTTGCAAATTGATGAAACCATAGGGAACATTGTTGGCAATATACTTGTGTTTAGATATAAGAATAAAAAGTCCTTAAAAAGACAATTATGCTATAGGACGCACCTGCCTCCAAGAGAAGGGCCTGTTATACAACAAGGTATGAGGAAATGCTTCAGGTGTTATATTTGTCAATTTATAGAACTCAGTGACTTTTTTGTACATCCACGTACTGGTTTATTTATAGGTTTAATGTTTCAGCAGATTGTCGCACCCACAATATAATTTATCTTGCTACTTGCATAGAATGAGTAATTGCACCTTATTTGAGAGGATAAGAGAGCATCTCTATAGTACTAGGACAGGTGACATCAAAAGTGCAATAGCTAAACATACTTTAGAGAAGGGTGCGGTTCATACCTTTCTTTTTAGAGCTATAGAAGTGGTTTGTGAGAATGAATGGGGATGACTTAAGGAACTTTATTGAGTTGAGGGAGTTACATTGGATCATAAACCTACAGGTTGAAAAGTCACCAGATATCAATGGGAAGGTCTCTTTAAAACTCTACTTGAAATGTATAGTTACTTAGAGACTGAAGCCTGTAAACTTTGGAGATAAAATGAAAATAGAAGACAAGATATTCAGGGACAGCTAAGGGTTAAAAAATTCCATTCCATGAGACCTGTCTGTAGCAACTGTTATAGGGTGTGTAACATTTATAACAATTGTTACGTACCTTTGAAAGTGCTGTTACTGTCGGGTCTCACGCTACATAAGTGCTTTACATATTTGTTTTTTTTTCTGATTTTGGAGCATGATCACATTGCTGCATGCATTACACATTAATGGTTGATGCACAAAGATATTCTACTAAACTTACAGAACAGTTTTTTGTTAGAGCAAGGGAACCTGTAGAATGTAATTCATTTGTCTGTGAAAACTGCCCTTAGCCTGGTATGTTTTAAAAATATAATAGATTGTTGGGTAGTAGATGCTGTAGTTGAACCAGGAATTGACTGGAAGTGAGGTCTTTGATAACCATAGAGGTCCAGAGCTTGTTCAGCTACTCCTTTCCATCCATCTATCACCCTCCCCCCCTTTTCACATTTTTTCACATGGGGTAGGGGTGTCATATCAACAGTGACCATCCTCTAGAACCAGTGTTCACACTGTTGAGTGACTAGCTCTGCCATGGTTATTCTTGCATACCACACACACTCACACACACGCAACCGTATTTGACCAGTGCACTGTAACACTGTAATCCCTTCTGCAGTATTTATTGTGCTATATTAGGACTTGGATTAATTTTGGATATCTCGGTAACGAACACCTATCATGGAAGTGTAGGATATATCTGCTTCCAGGAAAGCTAAAGGAGGTGCTTTCAGACATTGGACAGAGTACAAAGATTTACATGATGTGTGTTTATTGCCTAGCTCTAGAACACAGCATTAGTGAATGCCAAATATGCCAGTGATTTAGATCTAAGAATCCCAAGGTGAAACTCAAGACCACTGAAGTTTATTTAACCAAGAGGAAGCTTGTGACCATCTTAAGTAGACACGCCATGTCTGCAGTGGTGCAGCAGCAGCCTGTTGGCACAGACATCTCCTTCAAAAAGATAGAGAGGACAGGAGAAGTCTGAATGAGGAGTCCTAGGAAACCATAGAAATGGATATTTCATAAGTGTTGGGGCATCAGCTCCACAGAGGGATTTGAGTAGCCTCCACCCCTTTTCCATTCTAGTTTTCCATACCAATGACTGAAAAAGGGCAGCATCTGCCTCTTATAATGCTCCTTTAAAATCTGCCATGCCGTCAGCCAATTCCACTGGACCAAATACTCGAACAAACAGCAGGTGCTGAACAGATGTCAGCTTTTAAATGACATTAAGCAAGGGGAGGGTGGTGTCCCCTTTGTTATTATTGAAGGGGGGCATTCAAACTTGCAGGAAGTCACAACCCAAGGACTTCCCTCATTGTGTTCCTTCTAAGACCCAGATATCTGAGGTCAAAGGCCTCTGCCAAACTTAAGCTGCTACCTTACGGTGTGTCATTATTCCATACATCCATCCTGCCTCTCACTCAGGATTGATCTAAGCTGGCTCATGACTTTCTTCAGTTTTTACAAAGTCTGAATCTAGACAACCCTGTATGTCTGTAGTCCAGATCATGAGAAGAAAATGCAAAATCTTTACTATGATAGACCTGCACTCTTCTAGATGTCCTCCTACATGTCATTTGACACAGACAGTGAAGTTACCCTGGCCTTTGATTCACTAGCAGAGGACTTATTATTTCAAGATACCCTCTCCCTAATGAGCAAATATTTCAAGTATCGAACTTACAAGACATGAGTCTCCCAGAAAAATCTTATAGTTCTTCTGGAACTGAACTCCTTCATCCCTCCATTGCACATAGCTGTCCTTGATGTCTTTGGTGCTATGTTCCTATAGTCAAACCTTAATCTCCCCTGTCCCCAAGAGGCCTGATCACTTTTACAAGGTAATCATACCTTTCAACCTCTTGAGCAAGAAATCTGGACAAGGCCATAAGTAAAAGTAGGACAAAGGCCCAAGAATAAGGACAATTTTTAAATATTGTTCTTAAAAAACTTAGAACATTGACAGAATAACAGGTTTTACATTAGTGTGAATTTTCTGAAGGGTATGAACTGAAATGTCTGCCTATTTTCTGACTTCAATCTTTAATGAGTTGCCACTAATTTGCCAGCAAACCACAATTTTATCAAAAATGGACCAAAATTTTGAGGCAAAAATCTGGACATTCTACGAAAAACTGTACAGTTGAGAAGTATGAGGGTAATGTACCCTCACATGTTAAAAAGAACCCTGCTGCAGACCTGGTTATGGTATCAATGGAATCTCCAAAGGCAGACAGACTTGCTGCTGGGCATAACACTTGTCTGACTGACAAGGAGTAGAGGTGGTCCACGCAGCCTACCTGGACCTCGCAAAAGCCTTCAATACAATACCCCACTCGGGCATTATAGATAAGCTCACCAGCTTAAATATAAACCCCTATGTCACTAGATGGGTTGCAAACTGGCTCAAGGACAGAACCCACATGGTTAGAATTGCTGGAGCCATGTCAGACTCCAAACCAGTTACAAGTGGCGTCCCACAAGGCTCAGTCCTGGGACCTCTCTTGTTCGGTATATATTTCTCGGAGGTACAGGCAAACATGGAAGGACTGTGGCTGACCAAGTTCGCAGATGACTGCAAACTGGGTGCCATAATCAACTCTCCAGCCGACACAAGCATCCTCCAAAAGGGCCTTATAGAAACAGACAACTGGTGCCAGAGCCATGGCCTCAAGATAAACGCCAAAAAGTGTATAGTCATCCCCTTTGGCAAAAGGTGCCCACAAGTTACCACATAGGTGGTAATCCATTAAGTACGGAAGAAGTAATTAGGGACCTGGGGACCCAAGTTGATTGCAATCTCTCATTTGACAACCACGTGGCCAAAGTGGTTAGAAAAACATTTTATATAGCCCACCTAATCATGAAGGGATTCACATCTAGATCAGGGGAGGTCATCGTGCCTCTTTACTCATCCCTCATCAGGCCCATAATTGAGTGCAATGCCCTTTTTGGGATGTACCTTAACAGACACCTGCAGCAACTTGAAAGACCCCAAAAGTACCTCACCAAGAGGATCAAAGGGCTCAAACAGATGCCATATGCTGCCCAGTTAAAGAAACTCCAGCTCTACTCAGTGGCATACCGCCTGCTCAGAAGCGATCTGTGCCTGACGTATAAAGCCATTTCCAACCCGGAATTAATGGACATGCTGCACCTCAGAAAATCCAAATCCCATCGAGCTATGCGCTCGAGAGACTTGAACCTCAGCACTGAAATAAATAGGACATGCTGGAGGGACAGATTCCTAACCCAGAGGCTCCCTTCACTCTGGAATAAAATCCCAGTCCAGGTTAGGCATAGTCTCTCATTGACTTTCTTCAAGAGGAATCTTGATGAGTGGATAGGAGATCGTAGGTTTACCCCGGGTATCACTTCTGTGTCACTGTTAGACAGAGGCACAGTGTACTAACCTCGAAAAAGGGCATAACAAAATTAATTTAAAATGGGTGGCGAAAGCCAAACACACTCTGGCTAGGCTTATAAATGCCCTAGGGCAGAAAGCCTAGTATGAACCTATGAAAGGAAGGGTGTTAGTTCAGCATCTTTGGTTTTCAGGGCCTTGAACTGTCGGAGCTGCTTGTTAAAGTGCCAGAAACATGTCCATAAGCAACTTTTGTAGGGCTGTGTTTTTGTGGTGTTGTGCAGAACAAGGACCAGAAAGCTTCCATATGTCAATGTGTTTTCCAGTTGGAGAATCAACCCCTTTGTCCCATTTCTGTACATGGAGTCAGGGTGTCACTTCAGCAGTTGCAGTCATCTAGAGCCAAGGTTCACATTGCTGGGTGGCTAGCACTGCCGTGGTTATTCATCCATAACAGACACACACACACACACACACACACACACACACACACACACACACACACACACACACACACACACACACACACACAGACACACACACAGCACACACATCTATGGTTCATTTAGAGTATCCATTCCATCTACTGCATGTCTTTGGAATATGGGAGGAAACCAGAGCACCCAGGAGAAACCTACATGAACACTAGTAAGGTATGCAGACTCCACACAGAAGGTACCCCAGGTCCCCAGCTGAGAATCAAACCTTGCTCTGAGGCCCTACTGTGCCACCCTTTACAACTTTAATTTTACAGTTAGAGAATCATGCTCTCAAATGTGGGAATGGTGCTCTGGATGCAACAGCCTGTGTTCTCACAATAGGATCAGTTATAAAGAGGTATCTCCTGGCCGAAGACTCATTCAATGTTTAAGAAAATGCAGTTGTAGCCCTTGAACAGACACTTGGATAAAGAGTTGCTTTTCAGATACTAGGCATATAGTGTTTTCACATGTCTAGAAGACACAGAGGAATTATATGACAATTTAATTAAGATGAATAGTTCAATTAAGAAGGACAACCTTTAAGACTTGCAATTCACAATCAGTCTCTTTCAGAATCTAGGCTTCACTCTGAATTTCAACAAGTCCAACTTTCTTCTTACACATTGTCTGTTGTTCCAATGTTGTAATTTTTGAATCTTCTGTAATGATGACTTGTCAATAGTCTCTTCTTAATAGACTACTTTCTATCCTTGGCAAACATTTTCTTTACCTCTGCAAGAGAGATTCTAAGACCCTTAGGGTATATGGCATCCACCATCCAATTTGTTAGACTGCTCAAGAGAAAAAAATCAGTGGTGACTGAAATCCATCTTGCCACAACACTGTCTTCCTCTGTCTTTTTACATTCCTCTTTTTCTGTGCCTAAAGACTGGATTGGGTGCTTATTAAACAGGGATGACTTCTGTTCTGTATTTGTGTGAGCTGCTCAATTTGGGACAGGCATATACTTCCATTAAGGTACATGCACCACCATCTCAGCTTGTCTTCCCATGGATCCACCATTTTCCTCAAGCTTTGAGGTAAAAATAATTCCTAAAAGGCATCCTACACATCACGCTCCACAGAAAATCTGTTCCTCCTCCCCGAGACCTAAACTATGCACTTGAGAAGTTAATTTTGCCACCTTTTGGGCGTGGTTCTTTTGCCTCTTTTAAAATATTCTACATGGAATACATGAAAAATAGTTTATCTTATTGCTCTAACGTCTCCTAAAAGGGTCTCTGAGTTACAAGCCATAATGTCTACTCCTCCTTTTCTGGTTTTCCCCAGGGGCAGAGTGTCCCTTAGAACTGCTCTACCCTGTATGCTGAAAGTAGATACCAAAATGACCCTAAACCAGTCTATTCACCTTCCTACATTCTTCCTACACTTCAAAATAAAGATGGAAGGATTTTTTATTTGCTAGATGTTCACAGATGGGTCTATATCACTTAATCGAACAGTCATGACTTCGAATATGTAATGACCGAACCTTAATTGTCAAAAATTGCTATTTGTTGAAGTACCTAAACATCAAAGAAAATTTTGTTGAAAAGTTTAGTTGGCCATCGTAGAATGCTAGATTCATATCATTTCATAACTCTCAGGATTCTTAGTAGAAACTCTAACTTAAACTCTGCCTTCCATCCAACAACTGGGTAAAATAAAGTAATATTCATACCAATGTCGGCATGAATATTCCTTATGTGTTCTTTGTTTACCATTTTCCACAATGTAGCGTGATCTTGGAGTTGGTATGTTTAATTTGGGGGGGGGGCTGTGGGGGGCTTGACCCCCTGCAAAATACGAAAAAAAGAAAGTGCGGTGCTTATTTTAAGAGTCAGGTAATGCCTATTTTAGTTGTTTGTTTGTTAGGGTACACCTACTTTTGTGGAGCTTGGCTTACTAGGTTATTTATTTATAGAAAGTGTTATTTTGTAATTTAATTTTATTTATGTAGCATGGTTTGTTTATTAAAGTTGAAAATACTTTTGTATTAGTTATGTTTAGTACAGTTTTGTACATTGTTCTGGATGTTTATATATTTTTTATTGCTTTGTTGTGTTGTAATTTACAGTGTTGGCCAACAAAAATATTTTGGTAAATTTTTGTTTACTGTTTGAGTACTTCGATGAATAGTGACTTCGACAGTTAGGGTTTGATTATTAGGTATTTGATGTAATGATCATTTGATTAAGTGACATAGAATAGACCCTCACAGACAAGTAAGAGTTTATTTGAACAATCAGAAAATCATAAAACAAAATAAACATCAGACAAAACAAAAAAAAAAAAAAAAGAAATCAGAAAATCTGAATAATTGTTTATTTCCTTTGAGAGTAAAACACAAGGTCTTTGTGCAAGCAAACCATTTCTAGATGGATATCTCTTGCTATTACTGTTATTCCTTCTATCATAAATCTGTCCTTGGTAATGGCAAACCAAATTCCACAAGAGCTGTGGCTTCTTTGGTTTCTTTTCATTGAAGAGCTTGACTCCAGTTCCATACTGGAGGCAGCTACTTAATCTTCTCATAAGGTATGACAAGATAGATGCTTTCACCAGAAGCAGAATTGGATTTCCCATCTCTGTTCTCCAGAGGTTACTGGATTCTAGTGTTGTCTCTCACATTGCCCTCCCAGTCTGCCTAAATGCTTTGAGAATCATGCCATCTGTCTGCATTACTGCATGTAGTATAATGATGAGCATAGGACAGATGTATGAGAACTTATCATAACAGTACATATTTGAATAGATCACTGAAACAGTATATACAGCCTACCTCCATTCCAGAATCATGTTGATTAGTTGACACATTTTTCACTGACAAAAAAAACCTCTGAAAATGATTCCTAGATGGCTATGAGGATTTTCACATTCATATGTCTCTTATGTACCAATACATAAGTCTTGTGCTTAGGTTTAAGATGAAACATATGGCTTGTGAGAAGAAGTGCATAAGCTTTGGTATACTGGTCAAATGTACGTTATCTTTAGCAGGATATGTCCTATCTGTACATTGCTGTAACACTGATCTATTTGAACATCTGCTGTTATGTTAAGTTTTTACAGAACTGTATTTTTATCTGTCTATCTAGCCTTTGTTGACTGGGTTGGTCCTTCTAGGCTAAAGGCCTCTTTTCTGAGAAGAACTGCGGCAGTGTTTGTACTACTAGTGGAAATTTGGCCAGGGCATCGGGGAACTTCTCATACTCCATTCTGACACTTGAGGTGCATGCAGACGTTGAGTGTGTGTGGTATGTACATTCCTAATGCAGTGGCGGTTGGGAGAATGGAGAGTAAAGGGAAACAGAGTTGAGGTGAATGGTGACTCTGTGGTGATGTTTTCTGCGATAGAAGAAGAGAAAGTCATTTGAGATGGTGAACAAGAAGGTCAGATGGAAGATTCTGAAGAAATCTTCCAAGGGGAATTATTCAAAAGGTGGAAAGATGAGGGAGAAATTATAATCACAACCCTCCACTCGGGAGAGTTGCAGGAGAAATACAGAAAAAACTTAACATACAGTTTCGAACAAAGACTATAAAAAATATTTACTAATGAAGTTTTGTAATGAATTAAAAGACATTTCAAATTTTTCATTAATAGACTTTGCACAGATGTGTGGGACTATGATGCGACTTTGAAAATGGAAAGTTGCAAAACTGTATACATTCCGAGTATGATTAATGTTGATGGGCATAGAGCTGTTGTTGGATATTGGGGACAACCTAGAACATGTTTTTTTTTTTTTTTTTTTTTTTCTGTGGTAACAAGGGAAGTTTTGTAAATAATTGTGATAAAAAGATGTCATTTATGTGAGGAAACTGGTCATAATGCAAAATAATTGTAAAGAAATGTGTTATAAATGTAAGCAAATGGGACATGTATGGATGCAATGTGAGAAGGAGAAACGTAAGATTGTGAAATTGAACAACAAAATATAAATGAAAAGAAATATTACAGTTGGAGGAACAACAGAAAGAGAAAAAAGAAAGCAGTGACATAAATCAAGAAGAAAGTTTGGACAATATACAAAATGGGGATGAGGAAAGGGAACATTGAACAAACATCATTGATGAAGAGGATGTAAACTGGAAAGAGGTTAAAAATTAAAGTGCAATATATATATATATATATATATATATATATGTGTATATATATATATATATATATATATATATATATATATTATATATATATATATATATATATATATTGTAGATTAGAAAGAACAGCAGCAAATAATCTTAGAATACTATAAATTAATGTTAATAATATTAAGACTATAGTCAGGAGAATTGGAATAATAGAATGGTGTAATAGGTGTGATGTGGATTTAATAGTATTAGAAAACATTAGGATTCAATGTAAAGAAGAAAGATAACAAACAGAGACACTGTGGTTAAGTGTTATAATATGGAATTTGGGGCACAAAAATTGTTCAGGAATTGCCATATTGTATAGAAAAGGAATACAAATTCTAGATTATACTTTAGTTGGACTAGGAAGATTGATGGTAGTGAATTTTAAATGGGAAGGGAAAGTATATAGATTACTCACCAGTGAGATTGGGGAGCCTTGAGCAGCCTACCTGTCCCTGTAGGAAGTGACCTTAGCACAAGAGCTGTAGTAATTGGTTGTTTTGGACCATTTCTAGCTCTTTTGAAGTTCCCTGTTTAAAATCCGCGTTTGCACGGCTTTGCGCGGTTGTGCGCATAGCGCAGCACTGGTTAAACAAGGTTAAACTTCTTCTGGCTCCACCAAGTCTGCTCTTCAAATTTTCCCTTAAGGAAGCTCTACTCTTAGTATAATCAGACTACTTGCTATATTATAAGCCTAGCACTTGTTCTCAAAACTTCTCTACTAAGTAAGCACTCTCATACTAAGTAAGCACTACATCCACCTAACCACCCCTGTGAATATCCACTTCCCTTAAAGGCACAGCACTCCTTTATACTGTTCTAGCATTTCGAGTGGTAGAGTACTGGCGTCCTCTCCAGTTCAGCTGGTTAATATGGGTATCTTGAGACAATGCTACATTTGTCTCATGTACACAGACAACCCTCTCCTCCTCCCAACAAACACAAATACATGTGAGAGATGCAACTATATAGCCAAACTGGAGGCTGAACTCTCTCAACTCAGGGCTGGCATGACCAGACAGGAGGAGATGGTAACCACACACACAGCAAACCGAGTCCCACATAGACCTACCACAACTGCAAACCAAACACATAAAAACACAAAGACATACTCGGAGGCTCTAATAAAAAACTTACCAAAACAACAGAGGCTCCCTAAGCAGACATCCAAAAATCCACCACCTCAAAACAAAACACATGCAACACATACATCAATACATCAGTGTGTCAATCAATCACAGCCCTTAAGACCAAACACCATGCCTGATACACTAGTACTGTAGTCAGACACACTGATGTCCCGCTTACCAGGCTGAACAAGGAGAGGGTGACTGTGAGCTGCCTAACGGGAGCTAGGATCCACCACATAACACACACACTCAGGTCACTCCAAAGCAAGTACAAATATGACTCCATCATTGTCCATGCTGGCGTGAATGACCTGAGACGTACCTCCCTGGACTACATGAAAAGAGACATAGAGGAGCTCTCTGATTATGTAGCCCAGGCTGGTATGACCCTGACCCTGAGCAGCATCTTGCCCTCACCAAGAATGATGCCACAATACAAAGACAAGATGATCAGCTTTAATAATTGGCTCAAGTACTGGTGTCATTCTAAGGGGATCCAATGTCTGCCTGCCTGGGATGACATGTTGGACAAGCCACGCTGCTTCGCAAGGGACGGCTTGCACCTGTCACCACTGGGCTTCCGGATATTGGCTAAGGCTCTTGCCACCCCATAGTGCCTTTTTAGGCAAGGCTCAAAAGACAAACCCACCTCCTTAGATAACAAAAATGGAAAAAAACTAAGGGTAATGCTGCTCAACGCCAGAAGTCTAAATCTCAAGATGCAGGCACTCGATGCACTCCTCAGTATGGAGAACATCAACGTCTGTGCAGTAACTGAAACCTGGTTCAAGGCTCCTGAGAGCACCCCAGCTCTACCAGGCTATACCTTGTATCATGCTTTTCAGCCCCAAAACCCAGGCCGAACCACAAAGGGAGGGGGAGTGTCCATATTCATCAAGGACACCCACACCTCCAGGTTAATAGCAACACATGAAGCATCGGAGACCATACAGGTGCAACTAACCATAGGCAAAACTGCTATACAACTGGTAGCTTGTTACAGACCACCCTCCCAATCTCAGGAAACCCACTCAGCCTTCCTGAAGACATTGGAGGATATGAATGCATCACAAAATACCATCATACTGGGAGACTTCAACTACCCTAACATAGATTAGGTACATTATTCTAGCCCTAACACCCTAGCCCAAAGGTTCCTGTAATTCATAAATTCAAATGCACTGGAACAACTAGTCACCTCTCCCACTAGGGGAGATAATATACTAGACCTGATCATCACAAACATGGGGACAAAATGCTCCACACCAGAGGTATACCCCTCACTAGTGAGATCCGACCACAAACTAATCACCCTGGATATTCATATCCCACCTCCACCCCCAGCACAAAAGACCACAATGAAAAACTTCTCAAAAGCAGACTTCACTCTTCTTAAGACTGAGATGGTATCCTTTAAGCCCACTGGGCCAGTGGATACCACATCCCACAATGCTGAATCCTTCACAAATGCTTTCTATGGACATCTCCAAGAATGCATGGATCATGCAATCCCAAATAAGTCCAAGTCCCTCTCCATCAAAGGCAAGCGTCCTGTCTGGTGGACCTCAGCCATAAACAAATTGTATAACAAAACAAGGAAGCTACTGCACGACAGAGCAAAATCCCAGAAAGGGAAGACATCTCTGATCAACACTAGCAGAAAACTACGTTCTCTCATAAAAACATCCAAGGCCAACTTTGAGAGAAAAATCGCTAAGGACACTAAACATAACCACAAAGCCTTCTTCAGCTATGTTAGAAACCTGGGCAGAAACCCTCAGATATGCTCAGAGTTAGTTCACAACAACAGAAAATACACTGAACCCACAGATATTGCCAACATTCTGGCTGACAGGTTCAGTGCAAATTTCTCCCCTCCCTCACCACCAAAAGAAGAAATACTTATCCCAGCTGAATGTAATCTCCCTGTCATCTCAGATGCCCAGGTGAGAGCCGCCCTCAGCAAAGCTAAAAACACAGCATCAATGGGACCTGACGGTATCCCGGGTTGCGTGCTACGTGAACTCCAAGAGGAGCTAAACCCGCACATAAAAATGCTATTTAACCTTAGCCTTACTACAGGATATGTACCTGAACACTGGCGTACAGCAACAGTGGTCCCACTCCACAAAGGGGGTACCTCTACAGACCCTGGGAACTACCACCCCATAAGCTTAACCAGCCTGGTCTGCAAAGCTATGGAAAGAATCATTATGGAACTCATAAACAGAGACATTGGGGACCTACAGACACTTGACCCCACCCAGTTCGGCTTTGTAAAGGGCAGGTCCTGCCTTTTGAACCTGGTTGACTTTTTCAAAACAGTCACTAGAGCCATTGATGAGGGCAAAGCAGTCCATACAGCCTACCTGGACTTGGCTAAGGCCTTTGATACAATACCCCACTCAGGCATCATAGATAAGCTCAACAGCTTAAATGTAAACCCTTATGTCACTAGATGGGTTGCAAACTGGCTAAAGGACAGAACCCATAAAGTTAAAATCGCTGGAGCAATGTCAGACTCAAAGCCAGTCACAAGAGGTGTCCCACAGGGATCTGTCCTGGGACCCCTCTTGTTCGGCATTTATTTCTCAGATGTTAAAGCAAACATGGGAGGGTTGTGGCTGACAAAGTTCACAGATGACTGCAAACTAGGCACCATAGTCGATACACCAGCGGACACATACATCCTACAAAAAGGCCTCACAGAAACGGACAACTGGTGCCAGAGTCATGGCCTTAAACTAAATGCCAAAAAATGTATAGTCATCCCCTTTGGGAAAAACAAAGTACCCACAAATTATCACATAGACAGCAACCCACTGAGTACGGAAAAATTAATCAGAGACCTAGGGACCCAAGTCGACAGCGACCTCTCATTTGACACCCACGTTGCCAAAGTGGTTAGAAAAACATTCTACCTTGCACACCTTATCATGAAGGGATTCACATCCAGATCCAAGGATGTCATTGTACCCCTATACTCCTCCCTCATCAGACCCATAATTGAGTACAATGCCCCATTTGGTATGTACCTCACCCGGCATTTGCAACAGCTGGAGAGACCACAAAAGTACCTCACCAAGAGGATCAAGGGTCTCCAACATATGTTTTATTCTGCCAGACTAAAGAAACTCCAGCTCTATTCAGTAGCATACCGCCTGCTCAGAGGTGATCTCTGCCTAACGTACAAGGCCATGTCCAATCAGGAACTGATGGACATGCTCCACCTCAAAAAATCCATATCCATCAGAACCACGAGAGCTAAAGACTTAAACCTCGGCACAGGTATGAATAGGACATGCTGGAGGGGTAGATTCATAACCCAGAGGCTTCCCATGCTCTGGAACAAGATCCCAGTTCATGTTAGGCAGAGCCGCTCACTGATTCTCTTCAAGAGAAATCTTGATGAGTGGATGGGAGATCGTAAGTTTACCCCAGGGGTCACATCTGTGTCACTACTAGACAGGGGCACAGTAAACTAATTCTATTATATAAGGGGACCTTCACTGTGTCACTACTAGACAGAGGCACAGTATTCTAAATCTATTCTGTGCATTCTGTACCATTTTATGGGGTGGCGAAAGCCACATCACTATGGCTAGGCTTACAAATGCCCCAGGGCAGATAGCCTAGTACTAAACTATGAAACAGCAATATATGCATATGTACTTAATAATGAAATGGAGAAATTATTTTTAGATATATTAAATTATGTTATAGTGAAGATGGATATTATAGTAACACGACACTTTAATTGTAGTTTAAGGAATACAAAAGCAAAAATATAGAATAGCTAATAAAGTAATAAAGAGATAAAATGTGGACATTTTAAAGTATGAAATTTAATTAAGATTGCATATCAGACAGGAAGATTTCAGACAGAGATAAATTTTTTTCTTTTATCAAAAACTATAAGAGTTATAGTAGAACAAGCAGTAGAGACAGGCTTTTTGGACCATTTAGCAATATGGGTTGGGACAGATGAAAAAGAATATATTAAAATAGAGAAATGCATTAAGAGTATTAATGAAAAATATCAGAATGAGAATAGTCACGAAGACATAATAAAATTATGGAAAGATCATTTGACAATGAGAGATTTTTATAAGAATTGGTCAGAATGCTGGATAAAATTTAAAGAGAAGTATAAAAATACTTGTTTCATATGGGAGAATAAGAGAAGATGAAATGATAATATTTTACTTTTTTTAGACAGGAATGAAAGGAATTTTTTGAGGAAGTAAGAAGAAATCTATCAAAAAAATAAAGAGAAAATTAAAGAGTTATCATACAAGCAGAAATATGTTTGCTGGGAAACAAAGGAGAGGCATCACCATACTTATGTAATATAGTAAAAGAATATAAGGCAGTGGTATAATGAGAGAAATGAAAAGTAACAATGGGAAAATTGAAAAAGAGCAATCTAAAATAATGTCTATTGTCATTACTTATGTAAAAGACATGATACAATAAAAAGGATTAAAAGGAAAAGTTTGTGAAAGGTGAAACAGTTTTCAGAATAAATAACCAAAAGAACTGGAACAGGAAATTACAATAGCAGAACTAGATAAGGTAATTAAAAGTATAAATATAGATATAGCATCTGGATTGGATGGTATAGGATATCAAATATATGTAAAATTAATGCTGTGGCAAAAAAGAAATGTTAATAAAGGTATTTAATGAGGGGCTAAATGATGGGATAAATTGTGAAGAAATATGTGAAGGTGTAATGAGATTTATATGGATAAAGGGAAAGAAAATTAAATTAAAACTGGAAACCTATAATGTTGAATAATTGTGGCTATAAATTGTTCATGGAAATCATACAGAAAATATTAGAAGATAAATTACATTATTTATTTTATTTATTTCAGTTTGATATCTGGGGTAATCCATTGGGCCTGGTAGAGCCTGTTTTCAGTGGAGGCCCAGGGAGAAAAGCTCCAAAGACATTGACAATTATACAAAAATTATTATCACTGGTAACATACAAGTAATGTAAATCATTAGTTAAAAAAAAGAAAACATGTAAATCGTACAGTCTAAGTAATATTTACAAAGTATAAACACTATAGGTTTGTGTACAGAGAAAGTTGTTTTTTTTTATTCACATATTAGAATTCTGAAGAGGGAGAGAAAAGGTGAGTTGAAGGTTGATTTATAGTGGAGAAAGGAGTGGGTTCAAGGAGGATTTACAAAGTGAAAGAGAGTAAGAGAGGAAGTAGATGCAGAAAGTAAAAGAGCAATGTAGTAGATGGTTAAAGGTTGGGTGAAGTTATTGAGGAGTTATGTAGGAGAGGAACAGGAACAATCCCACTTTGAAAATAGTTGTGATTGGAGAAGTGATTTGAAGTTTGGGTGGCTTTGAATATTTGAAAGGGGGTAGGAAGTGAGTTCCAGAGTTTAGCTAAGGAGCAGGATAGTAGTAGGTGACCTGGGGGTCGAAGAGGTTTATATATTTTTAGATGATTATGGTTTTCTGATCTAAGTGGGTGGATGGGAATGTAGGGGGTTAAGGAGGTGGACAGAGAGGGACATTTTGAAGGTTTGAATATAAGCTTGTGTATAGTGGCAAGTTTGCGGAATTTGAGGTAGTTAGGAAGTTCAAGCCATTGCAGAGAGTAGAGAGAGAGAGAGAGATGTGATAAGCTTCTAGAGTTGTTGGCGAATTTGGAGATTTTTACTGTAACAGGTTTCCAGCTTGGCTTGTAAGCCAAGCTGAAGATTAGTGAACATGGGAGCACCATACATAAGAGAGGGTAGAAGGTAAGTAGAAGTTAGGGTTTGTCTGGTGGAGTGGGTAAGATATTGATATTGATTGTGTCTATACAGGAGACCTAGTATTTGGTGAGTTTTTTTTATGTTAGATTAGATATGGATATCAAATTTAAATTTTCATCAATAATGGCACCTAACAGTTTGGTATGTGATACTATTTCTATAGGGATGTTATTCTGAGCAGTTACTGTAAAGGAGACTTTGTCTACACTGATGTTTTTGGAAGGGAAGAAGATCATTAGCTTTGTTTTAGTGCCATTTAAGGTGAGGTGGTTACTGTGCATCCATGATTCGGTATTGGAGAAAGCTATCTGAGTTTTGAGGACAAGATCAGATGGGGTGTCTGCCGAACAAATGATAGTCATATCGTCAGCATATTGGATTAGTGTGGAATCAGCGATAGACTGGTGGAAGTTATTAATGAAAATGTTAAAGAGAAGGGGGCCAAGGACAGAGCCCTGGGGAACACCGGTAGGGTTGTGTAGAAAGGAAGACACTGAGTTTTTCCATTTAATGGCTTGCTGTCTTGCGGAGAGGTAGCTAGTGAACCAGGCAATAGTGGGAGGAGAGAGGTTGAGAGAGGAGCGTTGAGATAAGATTATAGGGTGGGATACTGTATCAAAGGCTTTGGAGATGTCTAGTAACAGGGTAGAAACAATTTTTCCAGAGTCACATGCAAAGTTAATAGAGTCTAAGAAGGAGAGGAGGGCAGTGATGGTACTATGACCAGGACAGAAACCATGTTGCGTAGGGGTTAGTTGGTTGTTTTGGGCCAGTTAAGACATCATTTGGGATTGAATACATTTCCCCATGATTTTTGATAGTGGGGAAAGGATGTTGTGGCCCGATAATTAGAAGTGCCAGTGTTTTTGCCCCCTTTATGGAGTGGAATGATGGAAGCTTGTCTCTAGAGTGAGGAGACTTATGATTCTTTGATGGATCTGTTTATTATGATAGAGATGGGATAGGCAATGCTGTCTGCAGACAGGTTGAGGAAAGATACGGGTAAGTTATCTGGGGCAGAGGAGCATGGTTTAAGTTGAAGGAATAGTTTATTTTGTTTGTAGAATTAGGAGAGAGGTTAAAAGTAGGGGTAGGAGCAGTCGGATTGGAGGGAGAGGTACAGGGATTGGCAGGGGCGGAGGAGGTGGAGAGTAGTAAGAGAAGCTGGTAGTGAGTTTAGCTATGGAGTCTACAAAGAAGGTGTTAAAGAGAGAGGCTGTTTCTTGATCAGTATAATTTGGGTTTGGGGATGGGTTGTTCTTGTTGCCAGGAGGGAGGAGATAGAGTTCCAGAATTTTCTAGGGTTAGATAAGTGTTCAGATTGAAGCCTGCTGTAGTATGATTTACGATCCCTAATTATTAGCTTTTTTACAGTATTATGGATTTGTTAACTTTTGTTAGGACAGAAGGTAATTTATTTTTTTTGGTATTGTTTACACTTCTTATCTCTTAAGTGCATGATTTGTTTGGTTTCTTTAGATAGCCAAGGGGAGATTGAAGCTTTGTCTCTTTTAGTCTTTAGTGGAGTGAATTTGTTGAGAAGGTTCAGGAAGGTTTTATTAAAATAATCAACGGCATTATCAAGTGGCAGAGTTTTTAAGGGTGACCAATCTGTTACCTTTAGGCACTCTATGAATATTTGTGGGTTAAAATTAGAGAGGTTCCGAGATTGGGTATAGTGGTAGTGTTTTTGAGGAGGAGAGGAATGCCAGTCAGCAAATACAGGCAGGTGGTCACTGAGAGAGTCAGGAAGGATTTCAGTATTTGAGATAAGGTTTGGATGAGATAATAAGATCCAGTCAATGATGGTACCAGTGGTTCCATCTTTATTTGGCCTGGAAGGAGAGTTTATTAGCTGGGTGTAGAGGCTGATATTTACAGAAGGAGATTCAGAGTTAATTGTGGCCCAGTTTATGTTTACATTGCCTAGAATGAATATTTCGTTTTTGATGTTAATGGATTCCAGGAGAGTATATCTTCAAGTATTGGGATATTGTCTGGAGGAATATAGAGGGCAGCTATGCATATGGATTTATGTTTAAGTTTTAGGAGGAAATAGATAGTTTAGAATTGGTGAACTTAGGAATGCGATTGGTGTAAGGAGTAACTGTGTAGTAGGAGGAGTAGAGTATTGCTACCCCACCACCTTTTTGTTGGGTCTGTCAGAGCATAACATTTGGTAACCTGGTGGGAGAATTTCATTGTCTTTTATATTTGGTTTAAGCCAGGTCTCTGTGATGGCAACAATGTCAGGTTGGTTGTGGGAAAACCAGGCATGGAGGTTAGGAATTTTATTTTTGAGGCTTTGGGTATTGATTGTAATAAAACAAAAGGTCTTGGGGGTGGGGGGATGTGGTATATGGAGATGGGAGTTGGGTTGGGTGTTGATGGGGCCAGGGTTGGGGTGGATGTCATTGGAGAGAGAGAGGGCTATTCTGTTCAGTATGAGTCTAATACAGAATGTTATGGAGGGTGAGTTTGGGTTGTAATGTATGGTGTATTTAGTTGGATGTGGAGGGAGGGGGAGAAAAGGACTGGGTAGCTTGGGTAGCACTGTATATTTAAAAAGAAGGATTGTGTTTGAAAAGTAGAGCTCATGGGCTATAGAGAAGAAGGAGGGTTGGAAGTTTGATATATAATGTGAAGGTAAAGTGTGGGAGGGGGTAGGGAGGTAAGTAAGATAGGAGAGGGATGAAGGTAGTGTAGAGATTATTAGCAGGCTGAAGAAGTATGTTGTAGTTTGAGATATATTGTGGGTGGGGTTAATTGTGATTAGGCAGGAGATGGTAGGAGGGGTTCAAGGTAATTGGGTAGTGTATTGGAGTGGGAGGAGGTATGGATAGATAAATGTAGATATAGCATGAGTGGGTGGGAAATTGGGGTCGGGTAGGGGAGCGTAGTGAGTCCAAGCGTAAGCGAGGGCGAAAGGAGTGGAGCTACACTGGCAGGGAATCCGTGAGTGAAAGAAAATCAGTGAGATTGGCAGAGACTAGCACCTTGACAAGATCAGTGGCAATACGGCTGTTATACTTTAAATTTATGCCATAACAATCAGGTAGGTGATTAATGTGCTGTCTCCTTTCACAGAGAGAATAATGGCCTTAGATGTTACAAGGTGTGTGGGGTTGTAAATGCAACCCAGGAACTGCTGGAGCACTGCAGTAGGCTTAGATGGCTTAGCAAGAGTGCGGAGGGTAGTGGTTTGCCAGGTAGTGTCCAAGAGGGCTACAGCACAAGTCCATTTGAAGAACTTGTATATAGAAGGGACATAGGTAAAAGGGGGGAGATCAAGAAGTTATTGTTGGTAGAAAATGGGGGGATAGCTATACAGTGATGTGCAAAACCTGTAACCAGGTTGCCAGTTAGTTAAAGTACAGCACTATACTAATAGGGCAAAAAGGACATATAAATTAACTTTTAGCTCCTGTTGGGTTTATCTGCTGCCAGAGCGTTCACTGTGGGATAGGGATTCCTTCCATGTGGAGATTGGCAAACAGGTACAGCCGTAATGGATAGCTCTGGATAAACATATGCTGATTATATAATAGAATATTTATTGGGGTCAGAGGAAAAGGAATTCAAGAAGTGTTAATGATAATTAGGGCAACAGCAGACAATATTAAGAAAGGACAAATAGAACCAAAATTAATAGTGACAGATACAAATAGAGCATTTGATTCAGTAGAGAATAATATTTTATGGCAGTTAATGGAAGAATATAAATTTAGCATAAACATTTAAAAAAGTATATAATAATACCAAAATTAAAATTTTAGTAAATGGTTTAGTGAAGAAATAAGATAAGAAGAGGTGTAAAACAAGGATACCCAATGAGAAGCATTTTGTTTGTAATGGTTATGAATAATAAAATGATTAAATGAGGAGTTGGATGAGAGTAAATATAACAAGTAATGGTAGTAAGGTATCCTATTATTATGACTTATGCTGATAATATAATATTAATAGCAAAAAATGGAAATGAAATGGAAAAGGTAATTAGAACTGTATGTATTAGATTATAAGAGGTTGGATTAAACATTAATAAAGAAAAATGTAAAGTATAGGAGATGATAAAGCATTGGAAGGTGTACAGTTTGAGAAAATATCAACAGTAGGAAATGAATTCAGAGAGTATGATACAATAAAAGAACAATGGGAGAAAATATTGAAAGATTTAAAAGGACTTAAAATTATGTGGAATAGGTACAGGTTGTCATTAAATAAAAAAGTATATTTAACAAACACAATATAGATGGGGAAAATATGTTTAATATGTGTATGTATATATATACATACATATATATATATATATATATATATATATATATATATATATATATGTATATATATATACATACATATATATATATATATATATATATATATATATATATACATATATATATATATATATATATATCTTGTAGTTTATTGGCTGTTTGGGCAGTTTTTCCATCCCTTTCAACTTTCTGGTTTAAAAGCCCACATTTGTGTGGGTTTACGCTTGTTTAAGCTCTGTTTAGCGGCACCGAGCTGAGGTAAACTATTACTGGTGCCAGAGAGTCTGCTTTTCAGTTTTTCCCTTGAATCTTGCTAGTTCTTTCTATCTTGCACTTTAAATAGCTTAACTGCTTTGCACTTCAGCAGATTTTTGTAGCAATTATTGTAGCACACCTAAGTGCCATCAGCACTAGTTGTTCTTCATGGAAATAGCTCCAGTACTTAGTAGTTATGACCACCCCTTCTGGCATGATTAAAGGGCAGTTCCCTGTGCTTTCCCCTATTGACCTGGTGCACTTGGGCATTCTGAGGCAGTGTAGCAACTGCCTCATGTACACAGACAATCCTCTCCTCTTATCTCCCAACACTCAGACTTGTGAGAATTGCACTTATATCACCAAAATGGAAGCTACACACTCTCCAGCCAAGACCAGACTAACTAGTAAAGAGGAGAAGGTCAAAACCTGCACATGGAACACATAGGCCTCCAGAACACCCACCATCTCATCTCTCACATAAAAACACAAACCACACACCCACCTTTGCAGAGGCTGTCAATAGAAATTTACTCAAACAGCAGAGACCTCCAAGACCGAAATACACTTGACCATCACAACACAGCACAAACCACAGGACACACAGCTCACCTCCATAGTATGCCCCTCAACCTAAGCTCATAAGGCTAAACACCTTGCCCTGTACGCTAATCATAGGTGATTCAATAGTGAGGCACACAGATGTCTCACTTACTAGGTTGAATAAGGAGAAGGTAACAGTCAGCTGTCTATCAGGTGCCAGAATCTGACACGCAACACACGCACTCTGGTCACTGCACAACAAGTGCAAGTATAACTCTGTCATTGTCCATGTCGGTGTAAATGACCTGAGCTGCACCTCCCTGGACTACATGAAAAGAGACATGGTGGAGCTCTCAGATTATGTGGTCCAGGCAGGTATGACCCTACCCCTGAGCAGTATCCTACCATCTCCCAGAATTATGCCACAGTACAAACAAAAAATGATTGACTTCAACAATTGGTTAAGTTTCTGGTGTCATTCTAAGGGGATCAAGTATCTGTCTGCTTGGGACGACATGATTGACAGACCTCAATGCTTTGCCAGAGATGGCCTGCATCTGTCACCCCTGGGTTTCCGGGTACTGGCTAATGCTCTTGCAACCCCTATAGTGCCTTTTTAGGCAGTGTTCCAAAGACCAAATTACCACCATAACAGCTATAAATAAATGCATTCCAAGGGTCATGTTGCTCAGTGCTAGAAGTCTAAATCTCAAGATGCACTTGCTTGAAGCACTCCTCAAAATGGAGAAGATCAACATTTGTGTTTATTTATTTTATTTATTGACATTTGTTAACCAGGTTTATCCAACTGGGCTTGTGGCCCATTTTCAGTGGAGACCCGAGGAGAAAAGCTCCAATAGTACATTTTTAAACAAGTACAATTTAAAACAATATTGATATAATAGCAGTTATAGCAGAAAGATTCACATATGTTGGGTTACTTGCATAAAGTTAAAAAAAGAAGTTTAGTAACATCATTTTACATTGATATAGTTCAATAGGTCAACAATATATATTTTTTTCTTTGTATAAAATTATGCAAATGCATAGTAGACACATTGGAGAGAGAGGTGTAATGAGGTACTAAGTATGGTCCTTTTGAGGGTACATAAAGGGAAGGAAGACTAGGTGGGGTCATGGCAAGGGCAGGTCCTGGAATTGAGAAAATAAGCTTTTAGTTCATTTTTAAAGTGTGAGGTGTGGGAGATTGAAAGTAAGTCAAGGGGAAGTTTGTTCCAAGCATGGGCAAGGGAGTGTTTGTAGAGTAGTTTTCCTACTGACCTTTTTGGGTGGTAGACATCAAGTAATTGTTGGTTAGAAGTACGGAGCATCCAGGATGGGATGTCGATGGAGACTAAGGAAGATAGAGATGGACAGAAGGAGGTTTTATAAAGAATAGAGTGTAGCATATGAAATTCATAAGATAGCAGAAATTGGGGAAGTTCAAGCCATTGAAGAGAGTTTAAAGAAATGCAGTGGTGTGAGTTGCATGGAGAGTTAGTAAAGAATCTGGCTATTTTGGAGTTTGTTTAGAGTGGAGGGGTCGATATTGGTAAGAACTGGGGTGGTGTATAAGAGGGAGGGGAGGAGGAGTGCCTGGCCCAGGGTAAGTCTAGATTCAGGGGTTAGGAATTTTGTGTTCCGATATAGCAGACCTAGTTTCTAGGTTTTTTTTATACACTGGAGTATGTGTAGGTTGAACTTTAGTCCGTCATTGATAATGACCCCTAGGAGTTTTGTGTGGGTGTCAGGTTGGATAGTTGTATTGTTAGAAGATGTAATAAAAAAGGAGGTTTTGTGATGAGAAAGAGAACGGGGAAGGAAAAGTAGGAGTTTGGTCTTTTTGGGATTTAGGATCAGTAGGTTGTGAGAGAGCCATTGTTCAGTAGATAGTAGGGCTTGTTGGGTCAGGGAGTGTAGTTCAGGAATGTTATTTGAGATGGATATAAGTGTAGAGTCGTCGGCATACTGAATAAAGGAAGATTTTTTGCATGAGGTGTAAAGATCATTGGTGAAGATGTTAAACAAAAGGGGTCCCAAGATGGAGCCTTGGGGAACACCAGTGGAGATGGAAAGGAAAAGTGAGGAGGATGAGAGCCATTTGACAGATTGTTCCAAGCCAAATAGGTAACTATTAAACCAGGCAAGTGCGGAGGGGGATAGGTGGAGATTTGTGAGTTTGGATAGTAGTAGAGGATGAGAGACAGTATCGAAGCGTTTGGAGAGATCTAGGAAGAGACAGGAAATTAGTTTATTGTTGTCTAGGGCCTCTGCAATGATATGAGTGAAGGAGAGGAGGGCAGGGGTGGTGCTGTGGTGAGGATGAAATCCATGTTGGGTAGGGGTAAGTAAGTGGTGTGTGAGGAGGTGACTGAGAAGCTGTGAGTGAATACATTTTTCTAATATCTTGGAGAGGGGGGACAGAATGGCAATGGGTCAGTAGTTTGAGGGGTCAGTGGAGTTTCCACCTTTATGAAGAGGGATAGTAAAGAAAGATTTTCAAAGGGTGGGGAGAGTTGATTCTAGAATAGATCGATTAATTAGTATAGATATAGGATAGGCAATTGAGTCAGCAGCAAGTTTGATAGTGGAAGGAGAGCAAGGTTTTAGCTTGAGTAGTAGAGATTTGATGTAAGTAATGGGAACTGGCTCAAATGAAAACAAAGTTGTGTCAGTGGGACTTGGAGTGGTGGGTGTCGAAGTAGAGTTTGGCTTAGAGGTTACCAGATTTTGGATGGAAGAGATAAAGTGTTTATTCTGGAGGGTAGCTGATTCCTGAGGGGATGAGTTAGGGTATGGGGAAGGATTAGAGGGATTTCCAGGATAGAGGATGTTGTTGAGAGATGACCAAAATTTTTGAGGTTTGGATTTGTTGTTAAGCTGAGCAGAGCTATAGTATAACTTTTTGTCATTAGTTGTATGTTTTTTTGCAAGGTTTCTCAGTTGTCTGTATTTTTGAAGAAGAGGTGGTTGTTTAGTTTTAGTCCAGGTTTTCCAAGCACTATCTCTCTGTTTCATAAGGGACCTAGTCTCCTTGGAGAGCCAGGGAGCATGATTTGATTTTACCTTGATCTTCCTAGAGGGAGCTAAGGAGTTTAGAGTACTCATGAAAATGCTATTGAAAGTGCTTACAGCTTCGTTTAGGGGGAGGTGTTTTAGGGTGGACCAGTCTATGTTGTGGAGAATGGAGTTAAATTGGGATTAATTGAAAGTCGATAGTTTTTGACAGTCTTTGATAAGGTGGGGTTTAGGAATATGGGAGTAGTGTCTTAAGATGGTGGTAGGGAGATGATCACTGAGGGAGTCCGGTAAGTTGGTAGGATTATGGTATTGGTGGGGGGAATTGGTAAGGATCCAGTCTATGATGGAGCTGGAGGTGGATTTTTTATGGAAGCAAGTGGGAGATGTTATAAGTTGGTGGAAGCTGTGTTGGTGGATACTGAGTTGGGGGAGTCAGTTGTGAGTTTGGACCAATCAATGTTGACATCACCAAGGATATGTGTCTCACATGGCATGTTGTGGTAGAACCAGGATAGGATGTTTTCAAGAATGGGCAGATTGTTACCAGGAGGAAGGTAGATAGAGGCAATTGCAAGTTTTTTGTGGGGATTCAGGTGGCAGTTAAGGATGATGATTTCAGCTGGGAGGAAGTCAGGAATTGGGGAAGGATGACCACACAACCCCCTTTTTTACAGGTCTATCAGATCAGAAGATATTATAACCTGGTAGGAGTATTTCACTATTTGAGGTTTGTGGCTTGAGCCAGGTTTCAGATAGGGAGAGGATGTGAGAGGTATTGAAAGCTATCCAGGGGTGCAGCTCAGTAACTTTATTTGCTAGACTCTGAATATTCAATGAGTAAATAGTTAAGTATTTGGATGGAGATGATTGTTGTGACTGAGGTTGGTGACTGTTAGAGGAGTAAGATGGGGGCAGTGTAGAGGTAGTTTTGGGGAGAGTGAGTGTGGGGAGAGAAGAAGAGGGGCCAGGGTTGGGATGGATATCTCCAGAACAAAGTAGGTTTTTAGTGTGGAGAGAGTGTGTAGTAGATGCTAGATGGAGTTTGTATAGTTTGGCTTAGCTTTGTGGGAAAGTTTAAAAACCTGTATTATGGATAGTTTATACAGACTTGAGGTAGTAAAAAGATTAGGGGGAGATAGTAAAAGATGAAGTAGTTGGATATATGTTGTATGAGTGAGAAGTTGGTGAACATAGGAGTGGGTCAGAGAGATTGGAGTGATAAGAGGTGGAGATAGAGAGAATAAGGAGTAGCGTAGAAGATATTAGAAAATAATACATGTTGGAATAAAATATGGTCAGATAGAGTAGGTAGAGACAGTGTTATAGAGGAAGTGGTGTTGACAAGATTGACAGATTAGTAAGGTGGTTGTGGCAATAAGCAGGAAGTGGAATTGTAGTGGCTAGTGGGACAGGAAGGAGAGGGATAGTTAGGTATAAAGGTAATTGTAATGGGGGGTGGATGTGAATGGGGGTAGGATAGGGGAGTGAAGTGAGCCCGAGTGTAGCGGGGCTAGCACCCTGGTCAAGATGAAGTCAGAGAAACAATCAGAAAATGATAGTGAAAAACTAGATTGACAGACAAGGATATAAAGTTTCTAAAGGTATAGTCACGAGAAATAAATAAAAAAGAAGTAAAATATGAGCAGAAGTATGCTTACAAAAGGACACTGGCCTCAAGCTACACAAGTAGATTTACTTGAAGCAAACCCAGTGCTGTATGGCTAAAATAAGCTACAATAGAGAGGGATTTTGGAGGTGGGAAGAGGTCTTACTAGCAGCCAAAAGCAGGGCAAAAAAAAAATATATATGAATATGTAAGAGTCTGAAGACAGCAAAATAGGGCGGGTGCACTAACAAAGGCAGTTATGAGTAAGGCTAGAAATGAATTCAGGAAGGGTAAAGTACAGAACAGGAGAATATACACAGAAACAGTATGAGGATAGTGGGTAACCAAAGAGAAAGGCTAGGAGCTGCTGGCGTCTGCTTTTGTAATGGAGACCTGGTTTAAAGAGGCAGAAAGCACCCCTGAGCTACCAGGCTATAACTCATTCCACAACTTTCGGCCCTGAAACATGGACCTTAGCCCCAAAGGCAGTGGTGTCTCCATATTCATAAAGGATATGCACACCTCCAGACTAGTAGCCCAGCATAACGCATCTGAGATACTTCAGGTACAACTAACATTGGGTAAGATGGTGATCCAGGTCATACCCTGCTGTAGGTCCCCAACCATATCCCTAGGCTCTCACTCCAAGTTCCTAAGCACTCTGGAATCTATCAAGGTCCAACCACAAACTCTCATACTAGGAGACTTCAACTACCCCTCTATCAACTGAGAGAACTACTCAAGCACCAATACACTGGCCCAACGCTTCCTGGAATTCATCAGTTCCAATGCCCTGGACCAGCTCATTCTCACCCCCACTAGAGGAAGCAACATCCTTTAGCTGTTTGTTACTAACATGGGCGACCATTGTTCTACACCATAGTCAATCCCTCCCTGGTCAGAGCTGACCATAAACTAATCATCATGGAAATCCACATGTCACCCGCCCTCTCCCCCCAGCAAAGGTAACCAACTTGGAAAACTTCTCCAAAACTGACTTTGGGCTCCTAAAAATAGAGGTGGCTAACTTCACGGCACCCATGCCAATGGAAAATAGCTGCATGACTGCCGAATCATACAACAATACACTGTACAAACATGTACATAAATGCATGAAACTAGCCATACCCAACAAAACCAAGACACTCTCCTCCAAAAAAAGGAAGCCAATCTGGTGGTCCCCTGCCATTAATAAACTCTACAAACAGAAGGCAGAAACTGTTGCAGAAAAAGGTGAAGTCCCAAGACTGGAAAAAACTCCCTTATTAGCCTCAACAAAAAGTTGAGATCCCTCAGCAAATCCTCTAAAGCCAGCTATGAAGGCAGAATTGCGGCAGACACTGAAAACAATCACAATGCCTTCTATAGTTATATCAAGAACCTCTGTGGCAATACCCAGATTTGCTCTAAGTTACTGCACAATAGTACCCCTATACTGAACCAACAGATATTGCCAACATACTGGCTGACAGATTCAGTGCCAACTTTACCCCTGTCTCCCTCCCTAAAGGACCAGTACCGGAAGAATACCAGGCATCCAGCATTACTGCAGCACAGGTTAAAGCTGCATTTTCCAAGGCCAAGAGTACAGCTTCCATGGGACCCGATAATATCCCTGTCTGTGTTCTACATGAACTACAAAGCGAACTGGAACCACATCTGTGTGCCCTGTTCAGTGACAGCCTCACCTCAGGCTTTGTCCCTACCGAATGGCACACTGCTACAGTCATCCCTCTCTATAAAAGGGGAGCAAGTACAGACCCTGGGAATTATCACCCCATTAGCCTGCTGAGCCTGAAATGTAAAGCTAGGGAGCGCATCATCATGGACCTGATTAACAAAGATATAGGAAATCTCCAAACTCTAAATCCCATGTAATTCGGCTTTGTGAAAGGGAGATCATGCCTGCTCACCCTGGTTGACTTATTTGAGTCAGTCACCAGGGCTGTGGATGAAGGTAAGGCAGTGCATACAGCCTATCTTGATCTGGCATAGGCCTTTGATACCATTCCTCACTCGAGAATTATTGATAAACTCACCAAAGTAGGCATCAGCCCCTATTATCATAAGGTGGGTTGCAAATTGGCTCACAGATAGAACACACAGTGTGAAAGTAGTAGACTCCAAGTCAGACTGCCGACCAGTCACGAGTGGACTCCCACAGGGATCGGTCCTTGGTCCTCTCCTGTTCGACATCTGCTTCTCAGAAGTCCAGGCCAACACAAAGGGACTCTGGCTGACCAAGTTTGCAGATGACTGCAAGCTGGGAGCCATTATTAACTCCCCAAGTGATGCAGACACCCTACAGAAAGGCCTCACTGAGACCAATGACTGCTTTCGAAACCATGGCCTTAAGCATAATGCCAAAAAATGTGTCATTGTCCCCTGTGGTAAAAACTCAGTTTCCACTAATTACCAAATCGATGGGAGCACACTGAACCCCTTTAGGTGTTATAAGAGATCTGGGGACGCAGGTTGACAGCAACCTCTCCTTCAACCACCACATTGCCACTATGCTCAGAAAGTCCTTCTATGTGGCACATCTCATTACCAAGGGTTTTGCATCCAGGAAGAAAGAAGTCATTGTCTCTCTGTACTCTTCCCTCATTAGACCATTCATTGAGTATAATGCATCATTTGGCATGTACCTCACTAGACACCTGCAACAGCTGGAGAGGCCACAGACGTACATCATAAAGAGGATCCTAGGCATTTAATACATGTCCTACATGGACAGACTCAAAAGACTCTAGCTATTCTCTGTCTCATATCACCTACTTAGAGGCGATCTTTGCTTGACTTACAAAGCCATGTGTGACCCAGCTCTGTTGGAAATGCTACATCTAAAGAAATCCCAATCCTGCCACAACACACGCTCTAGAGAGACCTCAACCTCATTACCACAATCAACAGAACATGCTGGAGGGACAGGTTCCTCAACCAGAGGCTACCCATGCTCTGGAATAGACTTCCCATACATGTCAAGCAGAGCACCTCGCTGTCCCACTTCAAGAGAAATCTTGATGAGTGGATGGGTAATAGAAGGTTCACCCCAGGGATCACTCCAGTGGCTCTACTTGACAGAGGCAGTGGGAACTAACGTCGGTGCTTCCAAGAGACTTGGAGAAACCGTTTATTGAAATGGTGATAAATATATTTAAGGAAAAATATAAAAAAGAATGGAATATAATTAAACTGAATAAAAGAGAATAGGGATGGAAAAATGAAGAGTTAAGGATGTATCATGAAAAAAAAAATAAAATTGTGGAAATTAAGAATAGATAGAGTTGATGAACATAGGAAATGTTGGTATAAAAATATTACGAGAAAAATTTATAGTGTGAATCCTTGGGAACATTTAATACAAGAGAAAGTTAAAGCTATAAAACAAAAAGTAAATGGTGTATGAAAAATGTGTTATGTGAAGATTTTTTATGGAGATTACAAATTAATAAGTTACCTGCTAAAGGAAATATGCCTTATAAAAATTTATTGAGAGAGTTTGTTTGTGTTGTGGAGAATCAGAAACAACAGAACATGTCTTTTTAGTATGTAAAAGGTTAAAAATCTATGGGAAAAATAATGGAAAACCAAATAGTTAAAGAATTGCAAGACTACGAACAAATAAAGATGGACATGGATCAATATGTTTTTATGGACAGCATAGTAAAGAATATGTCAGTAATGTGGATAAAAATATTCGGTAGAATCTGGACAATTCGAAATGTAAGGTTAAATGAAGTTATGTTTAATGGTAAATGGATTTTAACAAATATTGTAAGGAAAATCAAGAGGGGCTATGTTGAAAAGAGTTGGGGTCTGTATGAATGTATTTTTTAGTAATTAATGGAGGATTAAAGTATGTAATGTTAGTTCTTTTCTGTAAATGTGTATATTATAAATACGTTGTAAATAAAAATCCCCCATTCTTTTCCATAGGTGCCATGAGAACATCAACATCCACCTGAGCTACCAACTCAAGCAGATGGGACCTGAACTAAATGCTAAAGAAACTAATCCTGCCACTTTTTGAACTGGCAGCATCTGTAACCCTATTTTTTGTTGTTGTTTATAAACATCTTTATTAAATTCACACCATTTAAACAATGGCATGGGCACACATGCAGTTACAGAAAAGAAAGCAATCCATTGTACACATTTGCATGAGTGTCATGCTTTATCCATATATGTTTTCTTTTTCAACAATTATCATTCATGCCAACATGATATACACTGCTCAAATCCTGCCTTCCCTTAATTTCACTTCCACCTGAGAATATTATTCACCATATATTGTTCCCACAAATTCCATTGTAATTTCTGTTGTACATTTTGACTTATTCCAAAAATGATTCCCCTTCGTACCAGCAGGGAAGATTGATTTTGTTGATTTACTTAAAAAAATGGGATTGGTGTTTGCTGAGAGTACAATCACTGGTGATGCTATCCAAAATGACACATTAAAAAAATAAAGGGATATTCAATCCACCACTCCATCCTATACTCACCATCCTTGAAAATGTATGTGAATGAAGCAGGTCTTCATTCATTTTTTTATACACTTTATGCATCGCCGCTTAGCTAGGGTTAAACTATTCCCAGCGCCATAAAGTCTGCTCTTCAAATTTTCCCTTAGAACTAGCCAGTTTTTTAGTTTTAGCACTAAAATGTGTTTCTTTGAGCTCAGCACTTGTTCAGAACTCATTGTAAGCACTAAATAAGCTACAAATTACTACAGCACTCAGCTTTCCTTACTTGTCTAGAGGAAAACAGCTTTTAGTACTTAATAAATAAGCACCTATCCAGGCATGTCTAAGGGTCAGCTCCCAGTGTTTTCTCCTGTCTACCTGAAGAATCTGGGCATCTTGAGCAATGCAGCAATTGCCTCATATACACAGACAACCCTCTCCTCCTATCACCCAACACTACAACCTGTGAGAGATGCACTTATATAGCCAAACTGGAAGCAAAGCTCTCTTCACCCAAGACTGTACTAGACAGTCAAGAGGGGAAGTTAAACAATTACACCACACCACACTCATCACATAGTCCCTCAAAACCTACACCACCAAAACACACACATAGAAACATGAAACACACACTTACATTCGCAGAGGCTCTCAATAAAAATCTGCTCAAGCAACAGAGACCTGCAAAGCGGAAACGCAAGCAACCTCCACCACCCAACACAACCCAAATGACACATATCCACAAACTCAGTGTGCCACTCAACCACAGCCCATAAGGCATAACAACGTACCCAACACTCTAGTCATAGGTGACTCTATTGGCAGGCACACTGATGTTCCACTCACCAGGCCAAACAAGGAGAAAAGTAACTGTCAGCTGCCTGTCGGGTGCCAGGATCCGCCACATAATGCATGCACTCAGGTCACTCCACAACAAGTACAAATATGACTTTGTCATTGTCCATGTTGGTGTGAATGATCTGAGACATACCTCCCTGGACTACATGAAAAGAGACATGGAGGAGCTCTCCAATCTTGTAGCCCAGGCAGGTATGACCCTAGCCCTGAGTAGCATCCTGCCATCACCCAGAATGATACCACAGTACAAGGACAAAATGATTGACTTCAACAGTTGGCTAAGCTTCTCGTGTCATTCTAAGGGGATCCAGTATCTGTCTGCCTGGGATGACATAATCGACAGACCACAATGCTTTGCCAGAGATGGCCTGCATCTGTCGCCCTTGGGATTCTGGATACTGGCTAAGGCTCTTGCCACCCCTATAGTGCCTTTTTTAGGCAAGGTTCAAATGACAAATTCACCTCTGAGGATAATGCTACTCAATGCTAGAAGTCTAAACCTCAAAATTCAGTCACTAGAGGCACTCCTTAAAATGGAGAACATCGACATCTGTGCAGTGACAGAGACCTGGTTCAAGGCTCCAGAGAGCACGCCTGCATTACCAGGCTATAATTCATACCACACCTTTTGGCCACGTAACCTGGACCAAAACACTAAAGGTGGAGGTGTGTCCATATTGATTAAGGATATCCACATCTCCAGGCTAGTTGCTCAGCGTAATGCATCCAAGATTATCCAAGTGCAACTAACTCTGGGCAAGACCGCCATCCAAATTTTAACTTGCTACAGATCCCCAGGATTCCCACTCCTCATTTCTTGATACACTGGAAAATATTAGGGTACAACCCAACACCCTAATAATGGGCAATTTCAACTACCCCACCATTAACTGGGAAAACTATTCATGTACCAACTCTTTTGCTCAACATTTTCTGGAATTCATAAATTCCACTGCCTTGGATCAACTTATCCACACCCCCACCAGGGGCAGCAATATCCTAGACCTGGTCATTATCAACATATATGACCGGTGTTCCACACCAGAGGTCAGTTCCTTGTTGGTCAGATCCGACCACAAGCTAATCACCCTAGACATCCACATCCCGTTCCCACCCCTCACCCCCCATTGGGGAAACTACCATAAAAAATTTCTCCAAAGCCAACTTCACGCTACTTAAGATAGAAGTGGCAAACGTCACAACACCCATGTGGGCAGACAGTAGAGGCGCAACTGCTGAATCCTACACAAAGCACTTTATAAGCACTTACAAGAGTGCATGGATTGTGCTATCCCTAACCGAACCAAGATGCTATCCTCCAAAAAAAAAGGAAGCCAATCAGGTGGTCCCCTGCCACAAACAAACTCTACAACAGAAGAAAGAAACTGTTGCAAAAAAAAAAGAGTAAAATCTAATGATTGGAGGATATCCCTGGTCAGCCTCAGTAAGAAGCTGAGATCCCACATAAAATCCTCCAAAGCTAGTTACGAAAACAAAATCACCACTGATTCTAAAGACGACCACAAAGCATTCTATAGCTATGTCAAGAATCTCAATGGCAACACTCAGATCTGCTCTGAGTTACAGCACAATGGCACTAAATATACAGAACCAACTTATATTGCCAACATCCTGGCAGATAGGTTCAGTGCTAACTTTACCCCCTCTCACCCCCTAAAGGGCCCATGTCTATACCGGAAGAATGCAAAGTTCCTGTAATCACACCTGCACAGGTAAAAAACACACTCTCCAAAGCCAAGAACACAGCATCCGTGGGACCTGACAACATCCCAGGCGGCGTTCTACATGAACTGCAGAATGAACAGGCACCCCATCTAAGCACCATGTTCAATCTTAGCCTCACCTCAAGCTTTGTGCCCACTGAATGGTGCACAGTGATGGTTATCCCACTCCACACAGGGAGCTACCGCCACATTAGCCTAATGAGCCTGGTCTGCAAGGCCATGGAATGTATCATCATGGATCTTATACACAAAGACACTGGTAATCTCCAATTTCTGGACCCCAACCAGTTCGGGTTTATAAAAGGCAGAGCATGTCTCCTAAACCTGAAGGACTTCTTTGAAGCAGTCACCAAAGATGTAGAGGAGGGTAAGGTGGTTCACACAGCCTGTCTAGATCTCACCAAGGCTTTTGGCACCATCCCCCACTCTGGAATTATAGATAAACTCACTAAAGTAGGTATACATCCCTATGTCACAAGATGGGTTGCCAGCTGGCTTACTGACAGAACCTACACTGTGAAAGTAGCAGACTCCAAATCCGACTTCAGACCAGTGACAAGTGGAGTACCACAGGGTTCAGTCCGGGGTCCTCTCCTGTTTGGTATATACTTTTCTGAAGTACAGGCTAACATAGAAGGTCTTTGACTAATGAAATTTGCAGATGACTGCAAACTAGGAGCCATAATCAAAACTCCTAATGATGTGGGCATCCTACAAAAGGACCTTACGGAGACCGATACCTCATGTCAAAGCCTTGGCCTAAAGCTCATTTCCAAAAAGTGCATTGTCATCCCCTTTGGTAAAAACTCTGTACCCATGAGCTACCACATAGGTGGTAGTGTACTTAACACTGAAAGTGTGATAAGAGATCTTGGGACACAGGTGGACAGTAGTCTCTGCTTTGATAATCACATTGCCACAGTAGTCAGGAAATCCTTCTACATGGCACACCTCATCACAAAAGGTTTCTCATCCAGGAAAAAAAAGGTCATTGTTCCCCTCTACTTGTCATTCATTAGACCCATTATAGAGTACAACTCCCCTTTTGGTATGTTCCTCACAAGACATCTACAGCAACTGGAAAGGCCGCAGAAATACCTCACAAAGAGGATTACCGGCCTCAAACAGATGCCCTATGCAGACCATCTCAAAAAACTCCAGGTTTATTTCATCGCATATTGCCTACTCAGTGGCGATCTCTGCCTAACATACAAAGCTATGTCAAACCCAGAGCTGTTGGACATGCTCCACTTAAAGAAATCCCAATCCCTCCAAGCTACATGCTCTGGGGACCTAAACCTTGTCACCACAATAAACAGAACATGCTGGAAGGATAGATTTCTGTCCCAGAGACTTCCCATACTCTGGAACAAACTACCTTTCTGTATCAAACGAAGCTCCTCATTAGCACTCTTCAAGAAAAATATTGATGATTGGGTGGGAAATTCACCCTGGGGATCACCTCTGTGGCTCTGCTCAACAGGGGCACACATAAATAATTTTCTTGGGTGGCGAAAGCCAGGGTACCTTTTGGCTAAGCTTATATAGGCCCTAGGGAGGTGTGGGGGGCATAGCCCTCCACTTAATTTGGTTTGCTGTTGTCTGGTTTTGATTTACATTATTTGGTAAAACCCAACTAGGTAGGGGGCCTACGCCCCCCACACCCCCCTAACTATGTATACTAACACCAGGATCACAGTACAGTGTGGAAAAGGACATATACCTTTGACTTGCCTTACAGTAGTACTACTTGTCAGTGAAATGAACTTTAAGTGATTTGTTCTCAGTGAAATGGGTGTCAGTGAAATGGCCTTACAGTGAAGTAATACTAATATATATATATATATATATATATATATATATATATATATATATATATATATATTAAAAGCATATAGTGTGTTTTGAATTTACTGCAGATTCTCATTTACTCTGAGTGATCCTGTGTAATGAGAATATTGATTGCAATTTAATATTCTGTTTCTGTGATGGTGGTATTTATCATGTGTTTGGTGATTCACGGACAGCAAAATGTGATTACTGAAAAAAAAAATCACAGTTAACCTGCTGAGGTCCTCATTGATCTGTTATGACTTCCCTGTTAAACTTTCATTTCATCAGTTTGTTCATCTCTGGTCTTTAACTTATATGAAACTATGGTCACTGATAGGTCTTCTACATCTCAACCATCTATTAATAGAACTACTCAGACAGATCTGAACTCTCATTAGCAATGCCTTACTGGGAAAATGTATTTTCTGAACATGGGCAAAACTAAGGCAATGATGTTTCTTATTAGTGATGTTGTAAACTGGTCCATCTTAACTAGGCCATTATTAATTGCTTCATGCATTCTAAAGAAAATGTTTGTTAGGTTCTTCTAAAATTATATGCTAGACTAGTACGTAAGCTCACCCACCTATTTCTCATTAAGATATCTCAACTTAAACAAAGTGGGGACATGCATCCAAATCCAGGCCGTCAACCTCACCAACAAACATCCCAATCATCAGTCAATACTTGCTCACAGAACATCATCAGTCTACCCCATAATAGCCCAGACCTCTTACTTATAAACATGAATCTAAGGAGCATCTTATATTTTTATTTTTTTTTATTTTATTTAACATTTTGTTGACCGGGAAAGTGAATATAATAAGTGAGTGAATATAAAATGAATACATTTCAAGCAGCCCTCTGTCTATACTCTCCAGCCATAATGGTCTTAACAGAAACTTGGCTAAAACTCCACATAAATGACAGTGAAATCCTAATCCAAGGCTACAAAATACATAGACTTGACAGGACTCATAAAAGTGATGGAGGTATAGCCATAATATACAAAGACTCTCTTAAACTGGAACAATTAGAACATAACCCCCAGGCCCAATGAACTCTGCAATTTTAATCTTATGCCTTCATCTAACAAACTGCCAACAAACACACAGTAATTATAGCAATTTATATTCATCCAGGCAACAACAATCTCCAAAAAGTTTGGGGTGCCATTAAACAACTACTAAAACCAGAATAACCCACAACCCCAGCTCCCACCACCATTAATACCAGAGATAAGCATAGCCACCCAATTAACTCGCATTTCATCAATTCTGTACTACCCCCTAGTAAAAAAATGACAGCAATACTCCCCTATTTATTCTTTCAGGAGCAGCAACAAATGTCCGCTCCTTTACAATCAGACCTATACAAACTTACTCCTTCTTTTGGCTTTTCCTGGTTAGGGGTCACCACAGCAGATCATCTGTCCACTCATGATTGGCAGTGGAGTTTTACGGTGTCGAGTTGCCAGCCCGGCACCCAACCTTCCACAGAAGGCACACACACTCACACCTAAGGCCAATTTAGAGCATCTAATCCACCTAGTGCATGTCTTTGGGATGTGGGAGGAAACCGGATCACCCAGAGGAAACCCACAAGACCACAGGGAGGACATGCAGACTCCACGCAGAGGGCACCCCAGCTGAGAATCGAACCGGAAAACCTCTTGCTGTGAGGGGGCAACGCTAACCCCTGCACCACCGTGGCTGCCCCAGACCTATACAAACTAGTACCATTAAAAAAAAATTGTAAACAAACTAAAGCCCGCATCCCTTGGTGCTAACTTACTCCCCACAGATTTCTTCAGATTAGCAACAGATACCATCTCATAGCCTGTCTTTCTCCTAATTAACCATTCTGTTTCAGAGTAATATATCCCCAAGCTGTGGAAAATCTTGTATATCATCCCCCTGCACAAAGGCTGCTCCTCATAAGAATTTTTGAACTACAGACCAATCGGTGTACTTCCTCCCCTAGCCAGAATTCCTGAAAAATGTATAGATTCTCAGCTCTTAGACTATCTGCTAAGCAATAACCTTCTAGCCAGCTCCCAGCATGGTTTCAGACCCAAGCACAGTACAATAACCGTTCTTGTAAGTTTTACCAACACAATTAACCAGCTCAGAAACAATGGCCTACTTGTATCATCCATTTTCCTTGATATGTCTAAGGCATTCAACTCTGTATCCCACCAAAAACTACTCAGAGAACTTGCTTTCCTAACCCTCTCCCTACCAGCCCTCTCTTGGTTTCATAGCTATTTAACTGACCAACAATAAGCAGTCAAGTGGCAAAACAAACTCTCTTCTCTATTATCTCAGCTGTTGTCCCACAATGCTCATTTCTTGGGCTACTACCTTTTACTGTCTTTACTAATAAACTTTGTACCGCAACCCACCTAGCCACCATCATTCAGTACATAGACAACTCCTTCTTATGATCAGCTCCCACCTTCCCAGATCTGCTAGAAATAACCCGAAAATCTTTCTTAGACATAGAAACCTATCTTTCTATCAACTTATACTCAGTCCAAATAAAACAAAACTAATGTTCTTCTTGAATAACAAAACACATAATCACCATCCCTCCTTTGCCATGTATTCCTCCACCAAAACTAAAGTTGAGCCTGTAGATCAAACCAAACTACTTGTGGTCACTATCGACATCTGTATAAAATCTGACAGACAGTTAAAAGTAACCATCAAAAAGGACCACATGAAACTGGGCTCACTATACAGAGTAAAGCCATACCTTACCAGCTCCACCAGACACTCTATAGCCAGAACACATCTTCTTTCCACCCTTCTATACACCTCCCCCATTTTCACAAATCTCAAGAAAATGGGCTTAAATAAATTAGAGGCCTGTTACAACAAAACTGCAAGATTTGCTACTAACCAACCTTGCAGATCACACGGCTGCTGTGCTTTGTGCCACCTTAATTGGATTGAGCTACCCAACCGCCTATCCTTCAGCCAACTAAACATTTCCCATTCCATCATTCACCAACCTGACAATTGCACTGCACTCAAAAACCTGGTGCAGCCCTGTTCTAACTGCAGAACCCTAAGATCCTCTGACAAACTACTACTAAAAGTTTCTAAGTCCAACAATAATTTTGGGGAGTTTATGTTCTTCTACTAAATATCTGTGTCCTGGAATTCCATCTCTCCACACATATTAAATACTAGTAACACACATATTCGAACTACTCCTCAGGTAACACCTAACCAACAACTAGCTTTGCTGCTGCACAACTCCAGGCTGACCATACAATGTTTTCTCTCCTATTTTTCCCATACTATGTTTTCTATTTCAGTTTTCTATGTCTGCCTCTACTTTCTACCTCTTATCTCCCTGTTTTATACATCAAAATTGCCAAGTAAACTATTGATTTTGGTATATTCAATGCACAATTCACTGTTGTATATTGTGTCTATGGATATTCTACACATGTCCTACTTGTTGACCTCTTTCTTGACTATTGGTAGTTATGTCATTGAGCTATATGTTTCACATTATTTTACTTTACAACTTTGATTGTAAATGTTTTTTTTTTTTGTAATGGAGCTTTACTCCCTGAACCACTGCTGAAAATGGGCTTTTGGCCCAGTCAGACTTTACCAGTCAACAAAAGTAAAACAAAATAAATTAATTAATAAATAAATACAATTTAGGAAATTATTTGAGTTTTCAAGGTGGTGAGAAAAACACCTAATCCACTACTTTTAGAAACAGACTATAACATTGCTATCACCCTAAATAAGCATTTAATTGACGTCAGTCATCATACAGCAAAACAACACAGACCCAAGTAACCCTACTAATTCCTTAAATGGTGCATTCAGTCTACAGTTAATTAACTGATTAATGTTAATCAGATAAAAAGCTGTTACAAAAAATTAAAACCTACTACTTGCCTAACCAGTGGATTATTTTTTCTACAAATTTGTCTCTAAACAATGTGTCACATAACTCTGTAAACAGTCTAATAATCCTAGTCCACAAATGTAGTACTCAAAGTGACCACCCAAACTAAAACAGTCTTTAATAATCTCAGTCCATAAATGTAATACTCAAAGTGACTACCCAGACTTAAACAGTCTTTAATAATCCCACTCCACAAATGTAGTACTCAAAGTGAACACCCAAATGTAAACATTCTTTGGTAATCCCAGTCCACAGATGTAGCACTCAAAGCGACCACCCATACTAAAACAATATTTAATAATCCCAGTCCACAAATGTGGAACTCAAAGTGACCACCCAAACTAAAACAGTGTTTAATAACCCCAGTCCACAAATGTAATACTCAAAGTGATCACCCAAACTACAACCCTATTGCTCTTCTTTCACCCCTATTAAAAATTCTAGGAAGAGATATTAACAGCTCCTTGATCATCTCCAAAAATCAATGTAATACCCAACAGGGGTTCTGTTCTAGATTTTGTACCATAACAACTTTACTACACTTCTGAAACACAGTCATCATCATTATCATCATCACTGTCATTAACAACAACCCCTTTTCCCCGTTTTCTACATGGGCTCAGGTTGTTGTGTTATTGTCATCTCTTTCAGTTCTGTGCTACTCTTGTACTTTCTATAACACTTATGCCTGACTGTCTCATGTCTTATCTCACACAGTCCATCCACCTCTTTGCTGGATGCCCTTATTTTCTTTTGCCTTCTTTCTGTCTGTCCCAAATCATCTGCACCAGATTGCCTTCTGTTTCTACTGCACGTGTATCTGAACCACTATAATATGTTCTCTTTGGCCTTCTGTTCAAATTAATGTACTTTGGTTTCTGCTCTGATGTGCCCATTGCTTTGCCCCATAGTGTGCGTCTTACCACCTGTCTTAGGCACTTTATCTCCATCACCTCTAGCATCCTTGACTGCTCTTCCTTTTCTTACCAGGTCTCTGTACCATAAAGTATTACTGGACACACCACTGTTTTGTACACTTACATTTCTGCTTCTTTGACATTCTTCTGTCATATACTACACCTGACACTTCTAAACACTGTCAACAATCCCAAACATCTAGGACTTTATACTGCTTCTATTTTCTTAGGTCATTCCAAAGTCTTTGCACAGTATCTGCACCCTGACCCTCAGTTTTTGCACAGACTTATAAACATGGATATTAACCACACTATTTTATAGTGGTGTAGTAGTTACCTCTCCAATGGCTCCCAGGCAGCAAAAATGGGCTAAGGCATTCTCTGATTTTCAGGAAATGATTCAGTCAGCATCCCAAAAGAAACCATATCAGGTACCATTCTATTTAATATTATCATCAGTAACATGCTCACTGTTGTAGACAATATTATATACATATAACCTGCAGTTGATTCTTCTCCTATATTTTAATCCCCCTCCCTTAACAACTTCCAACTCTCAACTCACCTAATCTTTCATAAATGTGAGCAATGACCATCAAGTCATACGTCATTTTACCCTGAAAGACTAAAACAAGCCGTTTTTAGTCTACTGATACACAACACTATAACTTCTTCTGTACATATCTTGACAGTACTTTAATCAACCTTACCACACATACAGAATTCTTTGGTGTCATTGTAGATTAGAGGCTCCACTTTGATAAACATATAGACTATTTGTTGTCAAAAACTAATGAGAAACAGCATAGTTTACAAGACCAAACCTCATCTAACTAAAACATCACTCATATGCTTCACAAACTGTACTGTTGCCCTTTATACTTTTACCTTTTATACTCATTTGCCATTTTCACCAGTTTGTTAAATCACATCTTTTAAAGTTAGACCACTGTTATAACCAAACTGCCAATAATGATGCAAATGTTTCTAACAAACTTCATCATTGTTGCATAGCACTACTAAAACTGGCTAAAATTAAAATGTAGTATAGCTCTGTGTGAACTAATACCACTCCACAAAATATATACCAATCAGATAAATGCCCAGCAATTGCTAAACACAGTAAGCAAATATTCACCAAACTGGAAAGTAAGGTTCCAAACACAAAACTTTCTTGAATTAACTAAATCTAACAACCACAGTAATGACTCTTTATAGTTACTGCATGTCGCCAAACTTTGTTTCATCTGACATAAGGAAGGAACCAAATTTAAAACCCTGTCTCCACAACCTTAAAGCATACCTTCCTTCCAATTAGATTTGCACGTCAGTGTTAGAGCCTGTCTAGGTTTAACCATTCTTCGTAATGTTGCTGTCAGTCTTCCTGAATGTAAGACTAGCTGTTTAACCTGGTTAGTTTACATATTTAAATATACTGCACCCAGTTTGCTACTAAAAACTTAAATCTCCTGCAAATCTTAGAACATGTTAATTATTGTAATTGCTATATTACCTTAAATTAGTTTCAGATTGTTTCGTATTGGTATACTTGATATGGTAATTTTACCAATTTGGTAACTTTTTTCTTTTTTTTTTCTCCTTGGGCCTCTGAAAATGAATGTATGCTCGGTAGGACTATATTAGTTAAAATAAATAAATAATTCAAAAACTTCCCTCATTAATTAATTAATCTTCAAATAACAGATGCTCACAATCTCCTGAGGAAGCTAGACTGTTTTCAAGAACTCGTGTTTTGTCATCTACTTCTCAATACCTGTTTTAAATGAGGTTCAGTTTACAGTGTTAATGAATCTTTGCTTATGCCACCTAATCATAAAGACTTCTTTCAATGAAAGAATTGAAACGATGCTAGAAAATTAAGAAAATGCTACCCATTTTGAAACCTAACAACAATTTCTGTTGCTAAATTCTCATCCCTCTTCAGCTGTGACTTGTGCAAATTTAAGATTGTTGCTTCATGGTTTAATTATTCAGGAAAGAAGCATTACTTTTCCCTGATAATACAACTCAGTAGTAAATCCACTGTGTTATTGTAATTCACATTTCAAAATACTGGATGGAATTGTTGAAAAGAGTTAATATTTTTTTTTCCTGACTGGGGTTAGTTCATATAAACAGTTTACCTTATTCCAAGTGAATACACTACAAGTCCAAGGAGGCACAGGAGGCATTCTAAGCAGTGCACAGATTTATTTATTTTTGTACACTCAAACAAAGCAAAAGGTAATAAAAGTACAGTTTACTTGGCTTTAAGCCATGCATACATAAATAAACAAATCAATAGTTAATACCTTGGGTTATCTGCACCAAACACGTTTGGTATTGAACCACCCTTTCAGCAAAGAGGCTGTATAACAGATCACTTCCAAAGATTCTGCCAGGTCTTCTCCTCAGCTGTGCCAACAAAAGAAATCCATATCTACAAAAAGACCCTATTAGGCTGGCAACTCTTGGAATGCTGAAGCTTTCAGTAAGCTCCTACTGACCAGTAAACGACTTCTTGGTTTGCTTCTTTCAGGCTACCAATTTTTATGCAAGTAATGATTGATAACCACTGCCCAATACAAGCAATTTGTTAAGTGCTATAAGAATTTCATTTGTATTAGGTATTTTGGCACACATTTTAAAGCGTACACCCCACTTCCTGTAATAAATGGATCCCTCAATGAGCCTATCTGTATGGAATACAGTGTCCTGTCTGTATGGAAAAAAACATACATTCTCCCAGTACATAAGGGTGGAAACTCAACTGATTTCTCAGATTTTAGGCCAATTGCAGTACTGTCTCCTTTGTCCAAACTCTTAGAAAAATGCATCCACAGATAACTTATCCAACACTTTCTTGAGCATCAGCTTCTCACCCCTATTCAGCATGGCTTTTGCCCAGTACACAGTACTATCCCTGCTCTTCTCAGCTTAGTCAGTACAATTAACCAAGCAAAAACAGTTGTTTCTGTATTATTTCCTGACTTATGAAACCTGTTTCATCAGCTGTCTTCCCTCAGTTTGTGTCCCCATCCCTATAATGGTTCAGTAGCTACCTCTCAGACTTCCAACATTTCCACTTTCTCTCTGCTGTACTATACTATACCCTTCCAAACCTCCCTAACTACCACATAAGATAAACCACCATTGATTTCAACTTTCATTATTTCGTTTTTCTCTCCACCTGAACAATTCTTCATTTTCTGTCCACAACTGTGATAACTGTATGATTATTTTTACATTTATTTGTAAATATTCAATTTCTTGATTCTATTCAATTTTTGTACATATATGACCACTGTAACTATGTATTTAATGTCATTCATTAAGGATTCATATTATAGTTGTAGTCTCTGTGGAGCATTTTCCCCCAGGCCTTGGCTGAAATTGTTTTTATTTTTTTTCTGCCTAGTTGGTCTTTCCTGGAAAACAAATGCTAATAAATAAATAAATACATACTTTTCATGCACAACATGTTGCAACTCCAACAATGTTTGTTGCTGTACATTGTCTTCCAGTCAGCCCTCAGTAAACTAGCAGCAATGGGTAAAGTTTCTACTCAATATTCTTTAATATACAAGATAATTTAGTTGCTGATATGTTTCTTATTTGTGGTGTCACAATCAGCTTTGTTGTTTAAAAGATGGTTGAATAAAGAAACGTTGCATCATTGCATGGGCCATATTATTTATTTCTTGTTGAATGTTTTTGCTTTATTTGTACCATTAACCATTATAATGTACTAATATGTGTCCATTACTGTAAGAAAGTCCTTATATATTGCACAACTTATAAACAAAGGAAGCATGTGTAGACCTAATGATGTCATTGTCACTGTTTACTCAGCCCGCATTAGGCCACTCATTGAGTATAATGCCCCCTTTGGCATGTATCTATCCCCACACATGTAACAACTGGAAAGCCCAAGGAGATACCTTGCTAAAAGGATACAAGGCTTAAACAACATGTCCTACATAGACTGGCTCAAAGCCCTGTCACTATACTCGGCATCCTACATACTGCTAAGAGGTGACCTGGGTATAACAGACAAGGCATCCTCCAAAACAATAATAATGGATTTACTGCACATCGTCAAGTCAAATGGCATTAGAAATTCTTGTTCTAGGGATCCAACCCTCTTCTGCAACTTCAGCAGAATGGTTTGGAGGGACAGGTGTGTGTGTGTGTGTGTGTGTATATATATATATATATATATATATATATATATATATATATATATATATATATATATATATATATATATCATAGAGAATACCGCTGCCCTAGAACAGACTTCTCATCCATGTAAAACAAAACTCATCCCTGTCTGTATCCCAACACAACTTGGATCTTTGGATAGGAAACAGAAAATGTACCTAGGGCTGCTGCCTGTACTACTAATGGACAATATGCATCTCCTAAATGTTTTATCCCTTGCATGGGTCCCTCCTCAAATTATATATGGTATTATCCCAGTTATTCTGACTAGGGGACACATATAATTATTGACCATGTGATGAGTAAGACCAGTCTAACACTAAATGGGATAGTTTAATTCAAGCACCAAAAGGGAAATTGACTAGGCTTGAACTGGCCCAGAAGGACATCTAGCCTAGTACTTATGAGCCTATGAACCTATTAAAAGCATGTAGTGTGTTTTGAATCTACTGCAGATTCTCATTTACTCTGCGTGAACCTGTGTAATGAGAATATTGATTGCAATTTTGACAATCTCAGCGATGGCAATTTAGTATTCTGTTTCTGTGATGATGGTATTTATCATGTGTTTGGTGATTCACAGACAGCAAAATGTGATTACTGAAAAAAAAATCACAGTTAACCTGCTGAGGTCCTCATTGATCTGTTATGACTTTCCTGTTAAACTTTCATTTCATCAGTTTGCTCATCTCTGGTCTTTATCTTATATGAAACTATGGTCACTGATAAGTTTTCTACATCTCAACCATCTTGTAATAGAACTACTCAGACAGATCTGAACTCTCATTAGCAATGCCTTACTGGGAAAATGTCTTTTCTGAACATGGGCAAAACTAAGGCAGTGATGTTTCTTATTAGGGATGTTGTAAACTGGTCCATCTTAAGTAGGCCATTATTAATTGCTTCATGCATTCTAAAGAAAATGTTAATGTTTTTATTTTATTTTCTTTTTTAATACTCTTTGCCTCCACTTTCTGTAAATCATCATCAGCCCCTTCCCACCCAATTTGTTCTCCATCACTGGATCTATGGTTAACCAGGAGGGATCATCATTTGGACAACCATCAGGGTGTTTCTGAAGGTTTTTTTTTTACTTAAGTCCTAATGTTCCACAAATGTTCAGCTCAAGGAAGAGAAGGAGGCATTCAGTGGATTGCGCTAGATGCTGCTCACTTCTGCAAAGGACATTACCAGCAATCTGTTCTGCTGCCTCCCTTTGAGCATGTCATGTGATTTTTCTAATCTCTACTGGAGAAATTGTGCTTCCTTATTTGGATTCACCAATATCACATAACTCTTCTCTCCAACCCCTCAGGAGAAACAAACAAGAAGCTTCCATTCATTACTGTCCCTCCCTGGATGACTCCTCCTCAAACCCTGTCACCTGCGACATAGTAAGTGCTCTATTCCTCTGTGTCACAAAGCTAGACTGAAAATGTTACTAGTTTTAAACAGCTGTGTTAAATACTTGATTTGCTTTTTAGCTTTGATGAACGTCTTCACTATCATTTCATCATTTTCTGAACTGCTTGTCCATTCAGTTCATTCTGTGGGATGCCCAAGTGTTTCCAGTAAAGCTGAGACTTAATCCCTCCATATTGTCTTTATGATCTTGGGTCTCCTTCGAGTGAGATATGAACATTTCCTGTGATATGCAACCAGAAACCATCTGTATGAGGTGATAAAACCACCTCAACAGCATCTTCTCAATAGAGAATAGCAGTTGCTGTACCCTGATATCATCCTGGATTGCTGGGATTCTCATTTTCATGGAGAGTGAAGCCAGCTACTCTGCAACTGAGCTTCATTTCTGTCTTTTGTATATATGAAAGCATAATTTTTGTCACTACCCATAGCTTATTTATTGGCCAGAGAGATTGGAGGAGATTGCCAGTGACCAAGGCAGAACAGTTTATTTCCAGGATTTGCATAGTTCTGCCTGTCTTTTATGCATTGCCATGGAGGTTTTCAATATGAAGGTTGTTTCCACTGTGGTAAGTCCTAACTAATGGTAGGGCTTATAAAGTATTTTACTAATTCTACTTCAAATGGAATTTTTATGTTATCCTCCTCCTTTTTTGCTGACTGCTGTTTTGGAGTATCTGCGTCAGTGGATTGCATTTTAGTATTTTGGTGTATATTTTTAGAATTGTTTTATATTCCAGCCTGTTTAAATTTCTGTGCATATATCAGCTGTGAGTGTGATGATTTAATTCACTATTAATGGCTGTTGCCAATTATTTTAACATTTTTCATTGGTTGATTTATTTCTTCTGTGGTTTATTAGCCACATTTTGTGTTTTGGATTGGAGGATTTTGAAACATTTAAGCTCATCCTAGTTCAAGACTGTTATGGCTTTAAATTACAATAGATCTATGTTACTGGCCCTGTGCCCTTTAATAGTATGCAGACTTCCTACACTTATTTTCCAGCTTTGCATATGTCTTAATTTTATCAGTCTGGGTGTACACAGGTGCTGGAATGGAGGGCCTGATGTTACTTCCCTGATGCCAATTACCATAGTTGGTGTCTCCTCACAATACCCAGGGTCCCCATGAAACATCAGGAGCAAGCTACAGGGACCCACCATTTCTCTCTTGTACCTTCTCAGGGCATATTTAAACATGAGGTCTATTTCAAACAAGTCTGCCATTGTTTTGTACTTGATGTATGATGGGGACAGTGATGATTATTTCAGTCCATTCCATCTGGCATCTTGGTTATTTGTTGCACTAGAAGGGTAGAATCAGGGGTAGTGTTGCTGTACGTAGTAACAGTAAACTTAGATTATCCAAGGTGGACACCAAAGAGAGACTGACTTTTTTTGAACATATCGTTGTTGCAGGAGAAAACGGTAGGTTTCTGCTCATGTCCCATCTACCCCGTAGTACAAGTACATTCCTACTAAAACTGAGCACCACTAAGACTGAGGCCTTGGCTGTATGTGAAATTCTGAGAATTTTTTCTTGCCATACATCTACCTAATTACATTCTGTTTGGTGGTGATAAGTTGGAATTTGTTAGCAGAAGAATTCTAGTATTATCCATGACTCGCTCTTTACACTTTGGGACCTGGTTGTCATCTTTAGTAAAGTTATCTTGTTTTCGTCTTGCAGGCGCCTCCAGGATTAAGCATCTAATCCCATAAACAGATTTGTCAGTTCATGTCCATGTCCTGGTCACCTCCAGACTGGACTCCTGCAGTGCCCTGTACCTGGGACTGCCTAATACTAAAGTTGACCGGTTATGCTTGGTGAAAAACTCTGCAGCCAGGTTACTAACTGTTACATGTTGTCCCTAACATATTTCTGTTTTGCATAATTTGCACTGGCCCCTTCTCTGATAAAAAATCTGAATGAACTTTTCTTGCCATACTGCCTTGTACAGCTTTTAAATTCAGCATCTGAAGGGCTGCTATGGGTTCTGCAGGTTATCCATATCAGTTAGGGTTTTGATCTTTTTACTATCATGCCCCATATGGAACTCACACAGGCTTTGTACATGTTCCTCTCTGGCTGGTTCAAACAGGCCTTAAAGACATATGTAGAAGACCTAGCATATTACAGTGTGGAGTGAAGTAACTTATTATGTATTTATGTTGGACATTAACTGTTCTTTCTTCATCTTCCTTTTGACTTGTGATGGTGTTTTGTTAAAAAAGCAGCTTAATAAAGTTGAACTTGAACATACGACAATGAGTGTGGGAGCATAGCCTGACTGGTAACTTAAGAGCTCAGCTCACTTTGGTACAATATATTCAGTGCGGGTCTATATCGTAACATTGAAGTGTCAAAACTTCGAATGTTACAACATCGAACCCAAAACCACAAAAGCTGAAAACCTCAAAGACTGAGAACAGTGATTTTTTTTTCCCTGGGAAAAAAATTGCTGTTCCAGTACAAAACGTGAAACACATGAACACTAAAACTATTTCTAATTTGGAGGGCTTTGCCCTCACACCCCCCTACTTAAATATACCAACTCCGAGATCGCACCACAGTGGAGGAAATAGGGAAGTTGTGGAAATGGCCCACCAAATTCTTTCCCTGGGAAAGAATTCAATGTTCCGCGGCTTCGATATTGTCAGTCTTCAAACTTTCAACTTCGAGGTTTTTGTGTTCGAACTTTTCAGCATTCGATGTTTAGATATGCACCCCTTCAGTGCTGCTGCCACTGTAACAGTTTGCTTGTCTGTCTCCTAATCACCTCTACTTTCACTCGTAAGCAAGTCATCGAGCTACTAAAATTCCTCCTCCTGAAATAGTACTGCCCACCCTGCATAAATAGAATAGAATAGTCCACTCTTTTCCAGGAGTGTGAATTACAACCTCCTATTTGAAAGTGCTGATTTTCATCCTTATCACTTTACAAATCAGCAGTGAATGGTTTTGTACACACAGATCATAGTCACCTGAGGCAAAGAGGCATCATCATCATCTTCATCATCATCATCATCATCAGCCCCCTTTTTCTTTTGGATTCAGTGCTGCACTCCTGCCTTCTTCAACACTTATGCCTGACTGTCACAGATCTTCTTTCACACAATCTATCCACCTCTTTGCTGGACATCCTCGCTTCCTCTTAGCTTCTTCCTCTCTGTCCCAAATCTTCCTCATCAGATTGTCTTGTGCTTTTCTACAGGTGCCTAAACCACCGTAATCTGTTATCTTTGATTTTTTTGCAATTGGAGCTACTTTGGCTTCTGCTCTTATGTCCTTATTTCTTTACCTGTCCCACAGTGTGCATCCTACCACCTTTCTCAGGCACTTCATTTCCATCACCTCTAGCTTCTTCAACTGTTCTGCTTTTACTGCCCTAGTTTCTGTACCATATAGTAGTACTGGTCGCACCACTGTCTTAAACGCCTTACTTTTCAGCTTCTTTGGCATTCTTCTGTCATAGACTACACCCGATACTATATGACAGTTGGCTGCAGCCCCTCTGATTCTAGCTTTCACCTCTTCATTCAGACTACTTAACTCATCACCCACCCCTCCCAGATACTTGAAGCTGTTTACCTGTTCCATTATCTTCCCTTCTATCATTATTCTCAGCTTCTTCTGATTACCCCAATTTGCTGCCATTGCCACCGTCTTATCTGTGCTTGGCTTCATCCCATGTGCCTTCAGATTTGCATTCCATTCTCCTATCCTTTGCTGAAGTTCTAGCTCAGAATCTGCCTGTACTGCCACATCTTCTGCATACAGCAGCTTTGTTGATCTGTCCCCTCCAACCTGTTTGCTAATGTAGTCCATCACCAGTATGAATAGCAGTGGGCTCAGACCTGAACTCTGGTGTACACCCACTCCCACTGGGAACCCCTCTGTGAGGCCAAACACTGTTTGTACTTGAGTCAGTGGGTCCTTGTATATAGCCTGCACTAATTCTACCAATGATTCTGGGACTTCAAACCACCGCAGTACTGCCCAGACCAGCTTTCTTGGGACCTTGTCATATGCTTTCTCCAAGTCTAGGAATGCACAGTTGGACTCTCTCCTCATCTCTAGCTTCTGCTCAAGTATCTGTCTCAATGCAAACATTGGGTCAGTTGTGCTGCATCCTGATCTGAATCTGAACTGTTCATCTCCCATCTCACATTCTACTACTCTGCATATCCATTTATCAATCACCCTCTCCTGAACTTTCATGCAGTGTGGTAGGAGTCTGATGTCTCTGTACTGCCCACAGTTGTGAATGTCCCCTTTGTTCTTGTACACTGGCATGAGTATGCATAATCTCCAGTCATGTGGGATTCGCCTTTCTCTCCACACTGCTATTAGTACCCTCAGGAGCCATTTCTCAGCTATCTCACCCAGCATCTTTATCATATGTGCTGTGACCTCATTTGAGCCTGCTGCTTTCCCTGACTTCATATTCCTTAGTGCTATTCTTACTTCTTCTAAGGTGGGCTCCTCTTCTTCTCCCATCGTAGGCTGTTTCTGGGGCAGTACAGCTTCTGTGGGGTTTTCTTCATTCAGAAGCTGCTTTAAATATTCCTTCCATCTACCTTTGATGCCCTCTGGACTGGTGAGCAGGTTGTTGCTGGTATCTCTTATGAAGGGTGTCTGACTCTCTTCTTTATCTTTCTGTCTTTGCTTTGCAACCTGATATAGTTTCTTTGTGCCCCTTTCTGAGTCACATTCCAGAAGCTGGTACAGTGCCTCCGATGCCATATTCTTTGCTATTGCAACTTCTTTCTTAGCTTCTTTGTTAGCCAACCAGTAGTCCTTCCTAGCCTGGTCAGTCTTCCCTATCTCCTACTTCTTCCTGCACTCCTCCTTTCTTTTGATGACTTCCTGGACTTCTGCATTCTACCACCAGCTTTCCTTATGCACCTTATTTCCACACCTGGCTTGGTCACATATCGTTTCTGTAGTTCTAACACATGCTGTTTTTAGGTGCTGCCACTCTTCCTCAACGTCACCTATTTCCTTCTCTTCTTGGGGTGCTAGAGCCCTGAGTAATTTCTTGAACTGCTGTACTTACTCTCCAGTCAACTTCCAGATCTTCAGCCTGGTCTCTGTTGACCTTAGAACCTTCTCTGACAACTGCTTGCAGTTGATTGTGACAACTAATGGTTTATGCTGTGGGCCAACTGTTTCACTGGGAATGACTTTGCAGTCATGTATTCTACCCCAGTGCCTTTTCCTTGCTAGGAGGAATTCTACCTGAGTTGCATGTTGGCTACTCTTGCATGTGATCTTGTGACTGTCTCTCTTTCTGAACCATGTGTTGGCTACTATCAAGCCATTTGCCAGACAGAAGTCTAGAATGGCTTCTCCTTCTTTATTCCTGCTACCCCACTCATGTAGTCATATCCTGTTCTGTCTGTCCCAATATGTGCATTCAAGTCACCATTATCAACACCAGTTCATGCTGTCCTGCTTTATCTAGTAGGTCCTGCAACTGCTGTCTGAATGCACTCTTTTCCTCACTATCACAATCCTGCTGTGGGGCATAGGCTGAGATTATGAATACTGTCCTATCATTACACTGGAGTCTGATTGCTATGAATCTGTCATTAATTCTTATGATATCCCTCAATGACTTCTGAAGCCTCTCTCTCACCACAATTCCTACACCATTTCTAGCATGTCCCCCAACTGAGTAGTAGAGTCTGGATCCCAAGCTAAGTGGCTTTGCTGCATTGTCCTTCCATCTCATCTCTTGGATACATAGGATGTCCATCCTCCTCTGCATCATCATGTCATCCACTTCCAAGCAGCGTCCTGTCAGTAAACCTACATTAAACATAGCAATTCTCAGTTCATGTTTGGCAAATTGGTTGGTTTTATGTCCAGCTTTCACTCAACAGAGTTATCCCAGGTAACCCTTGCTGGACAACTAGACACCAGACGGCCAGTAGCTTATTGACCAAGGGCTGCTGGGCTTTATGGCGGGCACACACTGGCCAATAGGGGCAAATATACCCTTCCTACCAGTAGCAAGGGTCCCTGGCGAAGGTCAGGGAGTAGGTCGGGTCCTCAACCCACTTATCACCGTTAACTACCCATGCCCATTTTTGGCGACATTAGTCAACTTGACCAAATCACCTAGAGTCATATTTTACACCATCGAGTGGCTAGCCCTGTCACGGTGCGCAGTGTGAGATACATGTTCTCCTATCTTGAGGATACTGTGCACCACACTAGATGCCCAAAGTGGTTGGTCTGTACAACTCTTCCCCCTGTAGGACATTAGGTAGAGTCTATGATGTTGTCCACAGCTCCATTCATTGGTGAGTTTGAGATGGAAGCACTCAGCATGTTTTTCAAACATGGGCAAAGCTCCACTGAGACACAGGGAGAACATGCAAACTCCAAACAGGCATTGGTCAGAGGTCAGGATCGAACCTTGTACCTTGTGCATGGGAGGCGAAGACCTTAACCAGTAAGCCATCTGGTCTCATCGTCATTATCATCATCATCTGCAAACAGCAAGGGTGCACTCCTTACATACAGGAGCTAAGTGGGTCATAACAGGAGCTTGGGATGCTGTACTGTTGTAGCACTTCACAAAAGACATTCTGTGGTATAACATTGTAGGTCTTCCCCAAGTTCACAAACAGACAGGTAGGCAGAATTGGCAAATTCACATGACCTCTTTTGTCTATAAAAGACAAACACTTAATCCACTGCTTCATGGACAAAGCAGAATCTACATTGCTCCTCCTGAATGAAAGATTTGACTATTGGATGTAATTTCCTTTTGGCACTTAGACATATACTTGTCTGAGGAGGAAGTGGAGGGGTGGTCTGCTTGTAATTGGAACACACCACTACCCCAGTTTGGCAATCTAGAAGTACTGCCCCATCTTTCTATGAAATATTGAAGGAAGACATTTCAGCCACAGAACCCCAACAATGAGAAACTATTTTAGCATTTCCAGATGGAGTTCCCCACTCTTATAATTTTCCATAGTGGAACAGTGACCAATGACCTAATTTACCAAATTGGGTCCACTTTCACTTCTGCTTCTGGCACTAACACCTTAGAGGAATACATGCCCACCAGATTCACTAGTTCCTGAAAGTGTCCTTGCATATCTCAACAATGTCTTCATTAATGTCAGCATTTCTGCAATGCTGAAAAAAAGTAATCAGGTGATTTTCTATAATCTCTCTGAGGCTGCCCAAAAGCCATTCTCCATATTGTTACCAAACTCCTCCTACACCCAGGTCTTTGCTTCACTGACTATTGCAACTCTTACTGGCCTCACTTGTCAGTACCTGTTAGTCAGAACCAAGGACTCCCCTTGTTAGTAGTGCATGGAAGGCATCTTTCTTTGTCTCAATAACTTCCCAGTTTTTACCACCATGACAAGTGCTTGACACCTTTTGACCTCTGTTCCTTGTTGTTGCATCAGTTCTTGAGGATTTGAACAGGACCCATTCAGACTTTATGTCCCCAATCTCTTTGAGTATATGGAAGGAGTGGCATCCTTTCTTGGGTACAAAACACAATACTATGAGTCCAAACGCTTAAAAAATGTAAATGTGATTATAACAAGCAGTGAACAGCACAATTTCGTATTGCACATTTAAAAACCTGTATTCCTGACATGGGAAGTTGTGCCTACTCACATCCCTACTACTTTTATATACCGACTCTGTGATCACTATACTTCGAATAGTGGTTTTCTCTAAGGTATTACTGTCATGGAAGTATTGTATATTCCTTTTTCATATTTAAATTCTCACTGTTCAATGATTACAGTTTTTACAGTCCTTGGAAATTGAAGCACCAGGAGAAACTCTTTTGGATGCAGGAGTAGATCCAATCCCAGACAAAAGCACTTGTGAATTTCTTGCCTCTTCAGGCACTCTCCACCATCTGAGCCAATTCAATACCCCAGGGTTATTTATTTATTATTTTATTTATTTTACATTTGTTGACTGGGATAGTCCGACTGGATACATGTCCATTTTCAGCGGAGACCCTGGGAGAAAAGCTCCAATCATACAGATAGTAATATCCACATTAAAAAAGTAAAGGTTGGTTTACAGAGTATAATAGATAATATCAAACACATTAAAAGACTACACTATAATAGATAATATGGAATTAGAGAAAGTTAGTATTGTGCACAAAGCAAATTTAGTATACAATAGTAAAGAAGAAAGGAAATGAACTATACTAAAGCAGGTATGTATAAGTGGCAAATCAAGTACTAGAGGCTAGTTAAGTAGAGATGATATGGTATAGGGAGATCAGTGGGGAATAATCCGTAGTCATTAATGTATCAAATCATAGCAGCTCTTTTAACCCTGATGTCCAAACATGTGGTCTTTGGTCTGTTGACACAACAGCAGAGTTCATCAGTGCTGTTTGGCCCAAGGTGGTGTGATACAAATACACTTAGAAGTATCCTTATATCTCCCATAGCAACTGAAGTTACATTTAAACATGGTGTTCATTACAAAGAGTCAGTGATTTGTAAATAATTTAAAATCAGGCAAGCTGTTTTTCCCTGTCATTCACTTCCTGTATCTCCAACATTTCTTGTTTGAGCACTGAAGTTTTTCAGAACTATAGCATCTGTAAGGAGTACAATAGGGAGTGCTGTACCCACAATCTTTAATAAGGCTGAATACTGAAAACAGCTGTTAGGTGCAGCTATACAAACTTGTTTCAGTGATCATGGCTAAGCTGTTAATAAGCAGCACAGTTCTACTATGAATCAGTGTACTTTAAAAATGCTAAATCAATGTATTCAGCATGGAGGTCAGAAGCTGTACAACTCAGAAATGGCCACTACTGAATATTCACCCTGAATTATTTGTTCTGCTTCATTTATGGTTTCATTTATCTATATGTTTTTAATTTTATTTTAGAACGTATTTAATTTCATTATATAACTAATATATTTGTGTAAAATTGAATTATGTAACTAAGCTATTCAAGCAAATACTTTTGCCCTGTTGGAAAAGTTAAACTACCTAGCTAACAAAAGTAAATAAATAACTGAATAGAGTGTTATTTTCTTTTATTTTTATTTTGCGTTTGTTAACTGGGTTTACTCACAAAAAATTGTCAATTAAGGCCCGAGGAGAAAATCTCCAATTTGTTACAAATATTTTTAAACAGACGTTAAGTAAAGTAAGGTATGTATTAACAGTTACACATACATTTCATGATTAGATTACATTAGTATGAAATACAGGCAGCTATTATAGAATAAAAGACATTGATCCATTTAGTAGAGGTTGAACTTTGAGCATTTGAAGAGATGGTTTACTAGGTTTGTCAAAAAGATAATAAATCTTGTGATTAGTGCTTAGAAAATATATAGGTGAGGGAAGGAAACAGTTAAGGCAGAAAATTATAATATTGTAGATAGCAGGTGCTGTATTAAGCAGGTTCAGATACAATTATATATGTCTATCATAAAGTTTAGATTGGATGTACAGAGGTGGGGTGGCTAGCAGTACCACAAAACTATATACATGGCAGGAAGATGCTGGTAAAACTCTTCAGGTATTGCTGTAGACTGGTTGTGGGGTATAGGATTCTGAGTGAAGAGAAATGACTTGAAAATATGGCAAGCTGAAGGTAATGGTGACATTTATCCTGGAGATATATATAGAGGCAGGTCCATTGACTTGTTAGGTGAAGTTTTAGTTGTGTTTTAAATGAATTTACATTCTGAAAAGATTTCAGTGGTAATGGCTTGTGGTTCCATAGTTTAGCTACGCTATTTGAATAATGAGTGTCACTTGCAGTATTAGATGATTTGATTAGAGTGATTAGTGATTTTTCTCTAGAACATATAATACTCTTGGAAGAGGGGTGTCGTATTAACTTTTTAAGGGTTAGATAATATTCTGGCTTATTGAGAGGTCTGTGTATTATAGTTAGCTGAAAAATAGCTAGGTGGTGTGGTAGTTCTAACCTGTTTAATTCTCAGAGTGCTAAGCAGCGGTATGTTTTAATTTTTCTGTTTTGTTATAACATTGCTCAGATTTGGACAGTTGTGAGACTTGAAGGTTAGTGGGGATTGAGGTAGCATAGAGGAGAGATAGAAGTAAGAAAGTAGTGGTTGTACGTCTTCTGGCTATGTCAATAAGGTAGGTTTTTACTCATTGTAATGTATCTAGGTTTTGATTAATTTTTATAACTACATTTTGGTTGGGGAGTTGCCATAATGGTTAAGGTGTTTACATCACAGACACAAGGTACAGGGTTTGATTCTCACCTTTGATCACTGCCTGGTTGTTGGCTAGACATGTACTAGACTGCAAATTGATTTACCTATGAATGTATGAATATGTGATACATGGTGATGGAATTGTAACTAGTCATCTATGATGGTACCCAGTAGTTTTCTGTGGTTTACTTGTTCTATCATGCAGTTGTTGTCAGAGACGATAATGAATAGTGTTGTTTTGACTGAGATGTTTTTGGTGATAAAGAGAAGTAATATTGTTTTTTTGTTTTTTTGTTTTTTTGTAGGGTTTAGAAGTACCTGTGAATTATTTAGCATTTTTCAGTTGATAAAAATGATTGTTGTGTAAGGCCTTGGAGTTTTAAGAGAGTTTTGATAGCACAGATTAGGGCTTAGACATCAGCGTATTGAACTAGGGTAGCATTTTTTGTAGCAGTGCAGATGTCATTGTTGAATAAGTTGAAAAGTATGGGACCTAGTATAGATCCTTGCGGGACACCAATAGTTACTGGCAAGAAGGTGGAGAAATAGTTTTTTTTTTCATATTCACTGCTTGTGCTCTGTTTCAGAGGTCTCTATGGATCCATTGGAGTGAAAAGTTGGTGACCCCTAAGTATGACAGTTTATGTAAGAGTTTCTAGTGTGAGACTATCAAAAGCTTTTGATAAGCCTAGGAAGATGGTGGAGACTAGCCCGTTGGTATTTCTATGGGTCTTGACAGTATAAACAAAATCCATCAAATCAGTAGTTATGCTGTGATGAGGATGAAAGCTATGTTGAGTTGAAGACAGAAGCTGATTGTCTATTAGATAATTGTGTATGAACACATTTTTCTAATATTTGTGATAGGGGAGATAAATGCTAATTGGCCTATAGTTTGAAAGATGTGTATTGATTATGTCCTTGTGCAGTGGAATAATGAACGATTTTTCTATAGTGATTGGTCTTTATTTTCAAATATGGATCTATTTATCAGACCTGAGACTGGGTATGCAATAGTCTCAACTGATATTTTAAGATATTCTCCAGGCATATCATCAAGAGCAGTTTTAGTATGCTTTACTTTCTTGAGATATTTTTGATGGCATCTGTGGGAACTGATTGGAAAGAGAAATGTTGAAGAATGTTATCAGACTGAGAAGGGGCAAGAGTTTGATAAGTTGACAGGTGGTTAAGGACTACTGTCTGTACAAAGTGAGTATTGCATTGATTGGTAAAGGCATCATTTTGTTTCTGTGTGTTTGGTGTTGACCATATAACTTGTCCTGAATTTAACAATGTATTGATTGAAGCCCTGAACAGTTTTGGATTGTTAGTTTGTCTGGTTTGATTGATTGTGTAATAGGTTTTCTTATATTTGGTGATACATTGTTTTGTTAGATTTTTTTATTTGTCCATATGCTAGTAAAGTAAGAGCTGCTTTATTTATGTGTTCATTTGTCCAGACCTTCCAGGCTTTGTCTCTTTGTTTCATGATTTGTTTTAATTGGTAAGAATAGCTATGTGGCATGGTTGGCTTTGACCATTTTATTGTGTGTGGGGGGGTAGTGTGTTTAGAACACCTATGAAAATTGTGCTCAACTCAGAGACAGCAGTATCTATGGGAACAGTCTTTAATGACTCCTATTTAAGGAGATTTAGTGTATTAATAAAAGTGCCTTCTTGAAAGTAGTAACTTTTCTTACCAAGCTGTAATGATATGCTTTGGGATTGCTGTTTTGTTGCCTGATGGTGTAGATTAGTAAGTGATCACTTAGGCTGTTTCATGGGATGATATTTTATTTGGAAAGGAAATTCAACACTTCAATGTCTGGCTATTGCTTTGTTATATCTAGTTGATATGATTATACGTTGAGTAAACTTGTACAGATGTATTTTATTGGTTGGATTACCAGAGAGTAATGTATGGCTATCTATATTAACATCTCCCAATATCATGGTTTCATGAGGGATCTTTGACGAGGCTCAGCAAATATCTTTGTGTTTTAACATTATCTATCTATATATGTGTGTGTGTGTGTGTGTGTGTGTGTGTGTGTGTGTGTGTGTGTGTGTGTGTGTGTGTGTGTATATATATATATATATATATATATATAAAACCCATGTTTGTGAATGTCTTCTGAGTGTTTAGGTTTAGCTTGATTAGTAGGATTTCTAAGTTAGAGAAAGTTGGCACGACATACCTCTAAAATGTAGAGATTTTTGCAGAATGTCCAGATTTTGGCCTCTTATTTTTGGTCCATTTTCATAAAATTGTGGTTTTCTTGCAAATTAGTGGTAAATCCTTAAAGACTGAAGCTAATGACAGACATTTTAGTTTTAGACTTCATATCCTTCAGAAAATTCATGCTAATGTAAAACCTGTTATTCTGTCTGGTTTCTAAGCTTGTAAGAGCAATGTTTAAAAACTGTCCCTATTTTTCGGCCTTTGTCCCACCTTTATGTATGGTTTTGACAAAATTTCTTGCTCTAAGAGGTTGAGAGATATGTGCCGGGGTGTGGAGGGAAAATGTAGATATCTGGTATGTTTTTGTAGAAAACAGCAACACCACCAGTTTTTTTTTTTTGTTGACTGTGTCTAGTTTGATATTTGGCAGGACAATTTCTTCTTTTTTTTTTTGTTTCCCTTATGTAGACAGATTTCTGTGGGAACTGAGATGTCTGGGATGTGTAGTGCTATCCATGGATGTACTTCAGGGAGTTTTCTGTAAATACGTTGGTAGAGTATATATGATGGCAAGGGGGGAACTGTAGCTGAGTTGGAAGCAATAAATGGGATGGTGGGGATATGCTGTCTGGTGCCTGAATATGCTGAGTTGGGCCTGGATTTGGGTGGATGTCACCCCATACGTTTTATGGTAAAAGAGGTGTGACTGTACCGGGAGAGGCATTTTCTTTGATTTTATGTTTAATACCCAGTTTGTGAGTAAGTGGCTGTTGTTTTGGAAAATTGTATTTAAACAGTAAGATATAGGAGTGCTGAGATAGATAGGGTGCGACTGGGAGTTGAAGTTCATCGGTATTTTGCTGTGGTGACGCACTATAAGAGTTTTGTTGGAACTGTGAGGGTAATGGATGTTGGTAGGATGTTAAGTGTGCTAGGAGGAGAAGAGTTGCTGGCATGAGGAATTGTAAGAGAATCATGATACTTCTGAAATGTAAGAAACCGTGGGATTTGAAAGATAGGAATGAAGATGTAGTTAAGATAGGCAGTAGGGAGGGTTTATTTGGAGAAAGTAGAAGATGAAATGTAGAATAAAAAGGTCATGTTGAGTCTATAGCATTATAGGAGATTTTCTGAGATGTTTGGATGTTTAAGAGTTCAGGCATGGAGAATATTGATATGAATGAGGGTGAATGTGTATGTTGAGGGGTCTGTTAGTGTCGAAACTATTTGGGTATGAAAGGGTAGTATAGCAAAAAGGTACTGATTTAATTGTATATGGATATAGCTGGAGATGATGGCAAGGGTGAGAAAAATTAATATGACTGTATTACATGAAAGCAGATCACAAAAATGAATGGAAAAGGGAGTTTTGCTAATAGTTTCATAGGTAAGTACTAGGCTAATTGGCTTTGCAGGCCCTTTTAAGCTTAGCCAGTTTCCCTTTTGATGCTCAAATTGACCTATTCCATTTGGTGTTAGATTGGCCTTACCCATCCCATGATCGATAATTAAATAGTATCCCAGTGAGAATAACTGATAGGATACCATAGATATTTTGTGGGACCCATGCATGGGATTAAAGCATATAGGAGCTGCCTTTGTCCATTAGTAGTACAGGGGGCAGTCAGTATCCACAATTCCCTCAGTCAGGAACACTGGTTACGAAGAAAAACAACAACTCGAGTTGTACAAGGTATTTTAATAACAGTGAGACTCCAAATTCTCAATACAACACTCCATCTGAATTGTGGATTCTGTGTTTTGGATTTTGCTGTCAGTATTTTTCACCTTGTGGTTATTAGTACAGGGCATTCCTAAGGTAAATATGTTGTTTACCATCCAAAGATCCAAGTTGTGCTTGAATATAGACAGGGATCAGATTTGTTTTACGTGGATGGAGATTCTGTTCCAGAGCAGTAGTATTCTCTGTGAGATATATGTGTCTCTCCAAATCATTATGCCTATGTTGCAAAAGAGGTTTAGATATCTATATCCAGAATTTCTGATACCATTTAACTTGCTGATGTACTGTAAAGCCATTAGTATATAGTTGGAAGATGCCTTGTATGCTTGACACAGCTCACCTGTTAGCAGTCTGTGTGATACAGAATATAGCTACAAGGCTTTGAGTCAATCAATGTACGACTTAATGTTGAGGCCTTGTATCATTTTAATAAGGTATCTCTGTGGGCATTCTAGCTGTTGCATGTGTCTGGACAGATACATGTCAAAGGGAGCATTAGACTGAATGCCTGTTCTAATGAGTGCTGAGTAAAGGGGGACAATATTATCCGTAAATCTAAACACAGTCCCTTTTGTTTATGAGCTGTGCAATATAAAATAACTTTCTTATGACAGTAGACATGTGTTGTTTGAGATTTAATTTCCTGTCCACATAAGTTCTCAAATCTATAACAACTTGCTCAACTTTTAAGGGTGCCTGGCATTTTCCAGGATACTTGACTTCTCTGTTTATCAATCTATGCACAGGCAAAATTGTTCATAGCAAGTATGTGAGATCTCAGCCATTTTCTAATACTTTCCCAAACTGACCTCTCTTGGGCTTCTCGTGATTTGGCCTTGTCAGTAGCAGTGTTGAAAGCATTGTGTACACAACATCCACCTTGCTAGTTAGAAACACGATTATTTGGGTTATTTCACAAGTTCTGAGTGAATGAACAGTTCTTAAATGTAGATAAGAAAATGGAAGAATATCCCAAAGAATGATGCAGCACTGGCAAGTTTGATTTGCAACCAAATTCCATGTAAGGTAAAGGTTTTGTTATCCTTTGAATTAAAATGTTTACAAAAAAAATAATGTAAAGTGCAATTTTGATCTGCTGAACTTAGTGGAAGCTTTTGGTTTGGAACGGGGTGTGACTGCTACCACTGTTGCCAGTATGTGATGGGCACCACTGTGTGTCATCCCCATGCCGGGCCAGTAGTCAAGAAGGCTGAATCCTTGCCACTGACACTGGAGAGGGATGTGCACTTGGAATACAAATGGATACACTCAGTATTTCCAGATGCAGACCAGTCTGCATCAAGTTCAGTTTCCCTTAAGAGCACACAGGGAATACACTCAGCCCGGGGTCTGAATGTCTCTATATTTGTCTCCCTTCACATCCCCAGTAAGACTTCTCACTGGTACAGTTGTAGGGTTAGGCCCTCAGCTGATTGTCTAAGCCAAGTCTTCCAGCATCCTCTCTGTAAACTCAGTGCTTCGTGTCCCTGTACAAATTAGCTGACACACACACTCTTTAAGATTTAATTTTCACAGACCCACACACACACACACACACACACACACACACACACACACACACACACACACACACACACACGCACACACGCACACAAACACACACACACACACACACACACACACACACACACACACACACACACACACACACACACCTGGGAAAGGCTGGCACAGGTTTACCTGCTGTGCCTCCTCCTGCCCAGAATATAAGGTAGTAATCACTGCCACCAGTCAGTGACTATAAGGATCTTAAAGGGGTATCCAATTATACTGTATATTATTACCAATGCAAATGGTAGAAGCTCGCCAAGATGGTTAGACCTTCTGGAGTGGGTCACACAGTGTCAGCAAATAAATATAAGTACTCTCAAAGGTTAGATACTCTCTACAAGAACTAGCCATGATAAAAGTTTTAAATATATTTAATAATAAATAATAAAATAACATGATACTACTGAATATATATTCACAGTAAAGCACAGAGTTCAAATCACAGAAAATTTTGAAATTAACATTGAAGGACAGACTCATACAAATAAAGAAAAACACTCTCCAAACTAAGCTTCACTATTCATGACTGAATCTAAGAGAATTTTACTGTTCTCTGGTTAATTTACATACTTGGGCAAGGCAAGATGAAATATGTGAGCAGTCATTCTAGTCAGGCCCCAAAAAGAACACTATATGCTCTGGGATTACTCCCTGTAAAATATAATATCCAAGATGACTTGCAGATTGACCTCATCTGGTCACCTGACTCTAGGTTCTCACAGTATCTCCCTTTGAAGTTTGAGACAGGACTTTAGCAGACTGCTACAATACACATTTAGAGCTTTTATGGCAATCCATAGAACCCAAAGACATTTTCAACACTTCCCCCTTCTTTACAAAAGATAACAGATAATGGCTGCTCCCAGATCTAGTGTCTCCAGTCTTACTCAGCTCTGTGGGGTGCCATTGAATGATTTGACAGCTCATTTACATTTCCCTTATTTTTCTTAAAATAAGCTGGTTAATCTTTGCTGTGCCAGTGTTCTCCATCAAAACATATACATTTATTTCAGTTATGATAATACATGCACATTTTGCTTCACTTCAGCAGGGTGCACTGTTGTTACGTTCAACACAATTAACACAAGCAAAGCTCACAAATATATTTTCAGCACAAGCATTTGTACAGATAAGTTTGATATACTACTGACATATAATTATTTACAAAATTTCAGCTAGCTGTACCGGCACAAGTCATACATCTACTGCCCTGCTTTTCTCTGACATGGCTGGCAGTACCTCCTATCATAAAACAGGGTAAGAAATATTATAAGTAAAGCATGTGAAGCCTTTCCTAAAGTATTAAATTCAGTGAAATATCTTTTTGATAGTGGCAACCACTAAGCTTTCAAGCCTGGTTATGTGATTTTGTTTTGTGTGTGTGTGTGCATGTGTGTGTGTGTGTGTGTGTGTGTGTGTGTGTGTGTGTGTGTGTCTGTGTGTGTGTGCGTTTAGACATACACACCCTGGGATTCAGAAAAATCCACACTGCTCACACAAATTTGCTATCACAGATAGGTCAGTTAATGCAATGGCAAGAAAGTGCAGTTCAGAAATAGCTATGGCTACAATGAGAATAACTTCATTATTGTCTTAGTTCCTTATCTCTGAATCAGTATTGTTTAACACTAGCACTGTCAGACCTGACTGCAGTAGTGTTCTCTCTGGTGGCCAGTGCATCATGTTGGCAAAGGCGTTATTACTACAGACATACACACACATATCCAAACTCTATTTGCTACTTAAATCCCTCTAATATGATCAACCAAGTAGAGATACAAACGCACACACATTCATCCAGCTTCATTCATGCCCTTTCCACACACACACAAACCAACACACACACACACACACACACACACACACACACACACACACACACACACACACACACACACACACACACACACAAACTTTCCATCCTCCATGTCTTTGCTTAACTTATCTGCAGTATGATTGCTTCCATAGGATTGAATGGGCAACTCTCAGCTTTTGGTAGCATTCACTTTTTCCTCCAGCAGTGATAATTTATGAAGTCAGGGGAAGAGCACACAGATAATTAGCATTAGGCACTCACCTGTATTACCACATTAGTATGCAGCTCTGCTGGTGTGACTTCCCTCCATGTTAAGATTCTTGCTAATGGATATCCTCAGCAGTAGGACAGTCTAAGAATTAGAAAGGTATAATGTGGGTGAATATTGGTCAGTTTAATGCTACCCACCCAAACTGTCTGTATCTCTGGGATAATGTATATACAGACAACATCGTGGGGTACTGGAGTGCACTCCGCTAAACATTTCAAAGTTTAGAAATGGTAATATGTCCTTCTAGGGAAGACATAAGAATAGCAGGTAACAGAATTTCAGAAAAGACCATAAATAGACTTTCCTGTTGTTGTTAATATTGTTGCAAATGTAAAGCCTTTTAGAGTGAGCATGCACTGTTTTGTTGGGGTGTTAGTGTATGTAAACAAGGACATAGGCAATCTGCAAGCACTTGACCCCACTCAGTTTGGATTCGGCAAGGGCAGATCTTGCCTGTTGAACCTGATTGACTTCTTTGAGATTGTCACCAAGGCCCTGGATGAGGGAAAGTCAGTACGTACAGCTTACCTTGACTTGGCCAAGGCCTTTGACACCATCCCCCACTCAGTCATCATTGAAAAGCTAGGACAACTTGGCGTAAATACCTATCTCATTAGTTGAGTGGCCAGCTGGCTCACCGATAGGACCCTCAAGGTCAAAATTGGCACCACCACCTTCGATAGCAGACCTGTCACTAGTGGAGTTCCCCAGGGATCTGTCCTGGGACCCCTACTGTTTGATATCTACTTCTTAGAGGTTCAATTAAAGACAAAAGACCTGTGGCTGACCAGGTTTGTGGACAAATGTAAGTTGGGTGCTGTCACTGACTCCTCAGAGTTAGCATACTGCAAGAGGGTCTCACAGCAACTAATGACTGGTGCCAAAGTTATGGCCTCAAATTAAATGCAAAGAAAATGTATCATTATACCTTTCAGCAAAAACCTGGCCCCTACAGATTACCGCTTCAACGGCAACCCCCTAAGCACACAACCTTTGGTGAGAGACCTGGGTACTCAGGTTGACAACAATCTCACATTCGACCATCATGTAGCAGCAGTGGTCAGAAAAGCCTTTTACTTGGTTCATCTCATCAGTAAAGGGATTACTTCCAGAAAAAAGGAGGTTATTACCTCTCTATACTCCTCCATCATTATACCAATAATTGAGTATAATGCCCGTTTGGTATGTACCTCTCCAAACATCTGCACCAACTGGAAAGGCCACAGAAATACCTCACAAAGAGAATCCATGGCCTCCAACACTTGTCCTATATAGACAGGCTCAAATCACTGTCATTCCACTCTGTATCTTACAGATTGCTCAGAGGTGATCTGTGTCTCACCTACAAGGCAATCTTGGACCCAGCCCTACCTCGTACATTACCCACTCGAAAGGCCTGAATCTAATATGCAACATCAACAAAACCTGCTGGAAAGATAGGTTTGTCTCCCAGAGGCTGCCTCATCTCTGGAATAGACTTCCCATACATGTCAAACAGAGTACCTCGATGACCCTCTTCAAGTGCAACCTTGATTAGTGGATGGGAAACCACAAATTTGTCCTAGGGCTTCCACCTGTATCCCCTCTTTGACAGGGTCAACAGGTGCTGACTGAGGTTTCTGTTTGGGGATAAACTTGTAGCAGGATAGGCTTGTAAGGGCCTCAGGGCCATTAGCCTAGTAACTTCATTTGATCGTGTGTGTGTGTGTGTGTGTGTGTGTGTGTGTGTGTGTGTGTGTGTGTGTGTGTGTGTGTGTAAGGACATGAATGAAACGTAATGTCCTTAAATTAAATAATTCTACAAACATGCAATCCATCTTCATTGCTGATTGCTGGAGTTTGTTCTATAAGTTTATTGGTAACTTAAAAGATAATCAGGTTCCCACAGTTGTCACTAAAACAAGGAAAGCTGGACTTCAGTGGTGGACAAAAGGTCTGGAGAAAGCTAGGAGAAAGAATAATTATTTAAGGAGGGCTTATAAATAAAGACCCAATAAGACTAAGTTTAATACATATCAGAAAACCAGAGAAAAAATGTAAGAAGCTATTGTGTTTGTGTCATAGTAAATATGAGCTTTCAATATACTCTTTTTAGGCATTCAAGTAATGGTGAGAACATAACTGAAAATTTTAAGGTAGCTGTGTTATGTTCCGAAATTACAGCTAATATTTTAAACAAGACATAAAAGGTGATTAAACTCTTTCTGTCTACAGCATATCAATGATATAGTATGCAATGTCTGAGTCTGTACAGACCATTTAAGAGTTTGCCTAAAATTATAGACCTCTAAACTATCTGTACCCTTTGTATCTACTAGCAGTGAATTACACAACCTCTCAGCTTTACTGTATAAGAAAGAGCATTTAATTGAGTTGTTGTCTGATGGAAGCTCAACATTTGCATTATTATTCCTAGTAAGGACAAGCTGATTGATAAAATAAATGCCCAGTGTAGCAGCCATGACATCACCCTTAAGGCATTTATAATCTGTAATTAAGTTCCCTCTTAGGAATCTATACATAGACAGTTGTTGACATCTTCTCTTTTATAACATCAGCTTCAACCCAAAAATCTGCTTTGTTGATGTCTGGAAATATTGAAGCATGGGAGACCTTAAACATACAAAAATAACTACAGTATTCAGTAACAGGCCAAACATTCATTACAAATAATGAAACTAAACTGTGTTATCCCTACTAGTGATAATCCTAATCAATCCATAACACCTGCTAACTATCAATTTGATATGCACATCAAACTTCACAGTTGATTCTACTAATATACAAGGTCCCTAATCTAGGTAGTCATTTATAAAATATGCTTGTCTAGGGCATATGGATAAACATGATTACAGAGTCTAAACTGCATCACCATGCATGTTAGTTGTTAAACATCATACCCTTAAAAAGGATAAGCTGTCTGGGTAACACTGTAGTGAAGAATTGTCATTAGTATTGATTACAGTACATCCAATTCTAATGTCATCAGCAGAATCATACATTCTTTGAGACAGGGCAATCAGACATTAAGAGATCAAATACAAGGGAACCAAAACTGAGTCCTGAGGCATGCCCCTTCTGTTTATATTTGCAACAACAGTCCCTAATTCTAATGTTACATTTCCTGCTCAGTTGTCAGCTTGATGCTTACCACATATGGGTCTGCTTTCAGCTCATCCATGATGTCTAACAATATATCATGAGAGACTGGGTCAAAAGCCTTCACAAAATCTAAATAAATTGCATCCACTGAAAAGCATTATCAAGGGAACTAATTACATTTTCATAAAATTATTAGATTTGTTTAGTAAGAATACACAGGAAGAAAACCTAAATGTTTTTCTTGGTAAACATTATTGAAAGTATGTCTAGATGTTTGTTGGTCCTGGTCCAATATTTTTTAAAGGCAGGCTGTGACCCAGACATGTAGAGAGATGCTACTATTATCTCAGCTCACAAGGGGAGAGATGTTGCTTCATTAAATAATTATTGACCAGTGAGTGTAATTTGCATGTTGGGTAAATGTTTTTAGGGGGATTTGAAGGAATTATTAACTGAGAAGCATTCAAGAATTATTGATATTTATTTACATGATTCTCTGAGAAATAGTCTTGTCTGACTAACCTATTACATTTTTGTCATTATGTCTGGGAGGATCTGGATGGAGATCTTCCTGTTGTAACACCTTTATTAAATTATCACTTAAGATACAGACAGACAGACATTAATAGAAAAGAAACTAAAATATATTAACATTTTTCCATTTGCATACATTATACATCACATATCTTTTCTTTTTTTTTTTTTTTGTAAATATAATCAGTCCAACATTATAGAAATTGCTGTATTCCTGCCTTCCCTTAGACCTCACTGCTCCTTCTGAACATTATTCTGCATGTATTGTTCCTACAATTTTTATTTATTCCTACTTAATTTGATCCTTTCCTTTTCTAAATATCCCTTTTCCAGTTTGTCTCTTTTATAATATTCAGTTCTTCAAATGCAGTTGGTTTCGACTTTGAATTCCATTTTTTTGTAATTGCTTTATGGCAGCCAACAGAATTAAACTTAATAAGGCCTTACTATGTCCATGCAATTCAGATCCAGTGTCTCAGCTAATAAATAAATAAATAGATAGATATATAGATGGATAATTTCCTTGGTTACAGTTATTTGTTGATCCAGTATTTCTGACAGAGTACTCTGTAAGGAATGTTTAAAATCTGCCAACACATTACGCTTCCAAAATGTATGTTCCCAGTTACCTCCTTCTTCCCCATCATATTTCAAACATTTGTGTCTACTTGAGGAAAAACTCTTTGGAGTATGCATGAGGTATAAACTGCTTATGCAAACACTTCCAAGCAAAGATTCTAAATTTTTGAGTTGTATACTTGGGAGTCAAACATTTGTAAATTGCTTTTTCAGTCTCTCTTCACAATGTTTTTTAATCTCCTTTGATTGATTCTTATAATTATAATGCAGTATTGCATATGCTGCACAAATTATCCTTTTTAACAGAAGCTTCTGTTCTAAATTCAGCTAAAATCTTCAGCAGAACAGGTGTTTCAATTAAGATTCCCCAATCCCTTTCTCTTTGCCTATACTCAGAGATTAATCCCTGATAGTGAAAGCAGTCCCTAGCCTGCAGTCAAACAGTCTTCATGGCTTCATCCCATTCTGTTACATTTTCCTCTCTAATTATTTTCTCCAAATACTTCAATTCCTTTATCAGTTTTCTCCGTTTAATTTCATCCCCCTCTTGCCTATTTTCTGTAGCCCTACTTGCAGACATCCCTGTAGGCTACATCTCTTTTCTCCATTCTTGTGTTGGCTTGGTTCTTAGAATACATTTTACTACTGTATGATTATAATACATACCTCTCAACCTGGAAACAATAAAAATCTGGACAAGGCCCATGAAAAATAGGTACAAATCTGTACACTGATTAACATAAAATTTGCATACGTAATTACACAACACTGCCCACTCCAATGGAATTGTGGGATAACAACTTTCAAACGCAAACTGAAGAACAGAACCAAAATATAGCACTAGATTCCCCCTGCAGTCATTCCAATGTCCCATTACCTGGCTGTTTCACCCCATTTACCATAAACACTGGTATGTGCATACTGCTTTACTTCTACAATGATTATTTGGATTTTATTTTTTTTTACATTTTATAGCACAATGCACAAACACTAATAGATATCTGAAAGCACTACTGTCTCACAGTGAAAATAGACTTGGCATTAAAACTTCTCTGCTATTGAAACTCACATTCATTGAAACAGCAATGAAACCTACACCACATCCAAAGAAAATGCATCTGGCCAGTGGTGGATAAAGATCACCTTTGGGCTGTTTTCAAATCAGAGGCCCCTTGCACACAAAACAAGAAACATACATGCATTCTTTGATATACCTTCTTGACTTTATTAAATTATATTTCTTGTATAATACAAATCACTTGTTAAACTTGTTAGAGTGCATTTTAAATTTATTATTTAAGCATTTTCCAGTAGGCAATGAAGCAAAAACGCATGCACCAATAATGACAAAACTGCCCTATTCAGAACATTTCCATGATAACAGTCTACTTCCACACACAATTGCATTTTAAATGTATTGTTTGAACATTTTTCCAGTAGGCAATGAAGCAAAATGCATGCAGCAATAATGACAAAACTGCCCTATTCAGAACATTTCCATGATAACAGTCTACTTCTACACACAATACATATATATATATATATATATATATATATATATATATATATATATATATATGTGTGTGTGTGTGTGTGTGTATATACATATATATATATATATATATATATATATGTGTGTGTGTGTATGTGTGTGTGTGTAAAAATATAGAATCACAGTAGTGTAAGCCATAGGCATGTTGCACAGCTTCTTGCACTTATTTTCAACTGGGGGGGGCAAAAGGCCAAAAACCAGGGACACATTGTAACATTGCTTGTATAAGTTTGAAAAGTTGCTTGCATAAAATGGTGTGTTATCACCTTGCATTTTACTACCGGGTCTTGAACCCAGAACCCTACAGTCTACAGTACAGTCAGAGCAGCATACCACTAAGCTAAATCAGCAGTTTCCTGAAAGACAGGTAGACAAACTTAAATGGCTATCATTTAGTGAATTCATCTCTCGCTTCTCACCATAGCTCTCAACCTGTTAGCACAAAAATACAGAACACAGCCAATAATGGGGAATACAGCCCCAAAATAGGGACACATTTCAAATACTGATCTTATAAACTTAGAAAATTGCTAGAATAAATGGTTTCATTTTACCACCAATCCTGAAAACCAGAGATTTAATGAGGCACAGAACAAAAATGTGAGGTATGAATTCACAAGTGATGGTGGCTAGGGGAATTTAGGCTCTTTTTACCTGTACCTAAGGTACAGGGTTTGAGCTTGAGTACCTCTAGCCACCAGATGTATCCCATTGGGGGCATTTACACACACACACACACACACACACACACACACACACACACACACACACACACACACTTCTGTATCCAAACAAAATCAATAAATCCTGCCTTTCAAGTTTCAAGAGGAAATTTCCTGCCAAATAAATCCTCCTGCCTTTCAACAGACACTTTCCTGCCCAAACCGCACATACCTGGCTTTCCGACGGCTTAAAATGTAAATAAATCCTTTCCCTGCCCGAACGGTAAATGTAAATAAATCCTTTCCATGCCCGAATGGCAGTTCATACAGACACACACTGTTCTGTATCCAAACAGAATAAACAAATCCTGCCTTTCAAGTTTCAACAGACACTTTCCCTGCCAAATAAATCCTCGTGCCTTTCAACACTTTCCTGCCTAAATGGCATGAACCTGGCTTTCTGACGGCTTAAAATGTAAATAAATCCTTTCCCTGCCCGAACGGCAGTTCGTACCTAGCTTAAGAAGAACTCCGACAGCTTAAAATGTAAAATGTAAATAAATCCTATCCCTGCCCAAACAGCAGTTCATACCAGGCTTAAAAAAGAACTCCAATGGCTTAAAAAGTAAATAAATCTTCCTGCACGGCAGTCCAGTATTCAAATAGATGCGCGGCATGTTGACAGAGCTGATGTCATCGTGCATGTGATGATGTCATCCCCGAAAGCGCGAAAATAAAAAAAATACTTCAGAAAAATCGGGAATAATGGGGTGCCACTCGGGAATCGTGGCACCCCATTATTGGGACCCCAAAACTCAGTAAAAAACGAGTAATTTGGGACGGTTGAGAGGTCTGTTATAATATTCTTTTGTGGTTGTTGCTATCCTCCTTAATGATCTGCATCCAACATCCACGTTTTCTTTATTTTTGAACTCCTCCCTTACTTCATCATCATCTGTTTCCATTTTGAATTATAACCTTCTGCTTGTGTTAGGTATATGAGCCTTAACTGTGTAGCTCTAAAATATCCCTTGAAATCAGGGAATCCTAAACTACCTTGTTCTATTGGAAAGGTCAGTTATCCCACTTAAGTCTTGCTGTCTTCCCAACCCAGGTAAATTCCTTCAACTATGTACTAATTATTGTTCACAGCTTCTCCTCTATTTGATAAAAATATGCCTGGCCCATATATAAAACTAAAGGTACTCAAAACATTTTCACTTCTTGTATCTTACTATCCATATCCATAAGCAAGAGCTTCCAGTATCTAGAATATTTTGTATAGTCTCTTACCACATATCCTTAGCTGCCATAACAAAAACCTTTTTAGTCCATCCTCCTAAATACTTTATCTTATTGTATCACCATAAATATGTGTATTGCTGAACCAATTCATATGTGTGGGTACATAATTTATGGCTATAACTTTTGTTTTATCCTCATTAATTTGTCATCCAGAAAAGACTTGAAATTATCTCAAAATGTTCCACAACACTGAGGTGTGCTTTTCTAGATTTATCAGGTATAAAATAATACCATCTGGAAGTAAATCCAACTTTTCCTGATTACCATGCCAGTTATATCCATGAATTTCTGAGGTCCTTAGCTTTCTTTGCTAGTGGCTTGCAACATAAAACAAATAACAAAGGGGAAAAGGACACCCCTGCCTTGTTCATCTGTTTAAACACAGTTTATCATAGAGGAACCCTCCCACTTTATTTCTTGTCTCCGATCCTTTATATATCCTCCTACTTAACTTTATTATTGTATCAGGGAATGGAAATGCTTCCACTGCCCTTCTAATAAATTCACAGATTACTCTGCTGAATGCTTTCTCTCCTTCAAGACACACCATCAGCAGTGGCATTTTTATACAAACTGCTTCCATCAGGATCATCATTGTTCTGTTAATGCTGTCAAATGTTTCCCTCCCCTCCAGAAAAGTACATTGATCCACATCTATCAATTTTGGCAACACCTTTGCTATTCTTTTAGCTAGTATAGACATAAACACTTTATAATCATGGTTTAAAATTGAAATTGGTCTATATGAATCTGAATCTGATGTGGTTTTTACCATCATTAGGTAATACAGCCATCAACGCTTTCTTCCAAGATGTTGGTGCTTCCCTTCCTTTTAAAAATACAGTTAAATAAACTCTTCCAGATCTTTATCACATTCTTCCCTAGAAATGTCCAAAATGCCACAGGAATATAATTAGTCCCTGGAAACTTTCCAGAAAATTGATTATACATTGCCATTTTTATCTCATGTCATCCTGTCCTAATTAATGTTAATTGTTGAGCCTCATTTACCAGTAACTTTGGCATAATTAAGTCTCCCATAAATATTTCCATGTGTGCTTTTTCTTGATTTTCACATTTCTCTGCTGGATACAAATTTTCATAAAATTTCTCAAACATCTTTAATACCTCTATGAGATCTCTGGTTAAGTTTGGTGATAAACATTTCCAGTTTCTGTTGCCCAAGTCTTTGTGCTAAAAATTTTTGCGATCTGGCATTATTATCCAAAAATAGTTGCTTAACACCAATCTTTCGAAACTTATTTATACTATCCAGATACTCCCTTATTTTTTTTTTTTTGCACTCTGCATTTGCACCTCTTCTTGTTCTGTGAGATTCCTCTTATTCTGCAATGCTTTAATCTTTGTCAGCCTCTCTAAATAATTTGTATTACTTCTTAACCATATTTCTTTCTCTTTTATTTCTGTCCTATTTTTAAACTTCATTTTCATTTTATCCCACTCACTAGCTACAAAATTGGAAGATATTTCTATTTTCCCTAATAAATCTCAAATAATTTCCAATACCCATTCCTTACATTTCTTTTTAATAGGTGGGTGGGAAAGTGCCACTGTCTTATTTTTACTTCATTACCCATCGTTTTAATCTTGTTTTTTATTGGTGCATGATCTGAAGTATTTATTGGATCTGTGTCAAAGCTTTCAATTAAATGCACATGTTCCTGTGAAATATAATTTATGTATTGCCTAACTCGGTTATTCCACCTTGTGGAATAGTATGTGAATTCTACCCAATTCCTGCTACTGAATGCACATCTTCCATATCAAATATTTTCATAGATTGCTTCAAAAAGCTATCCTCTTTTGTTATATTTTCTCATCTAGGTCCCAATGATACATCCTCACCATTGCAAATCAAGTTCTAGTCCCCATCTATAAGTAACATTCCCTGATGAAAGCTGATTATTTCTCCCACAATTTTCTTATGTTTCATAATAGAAGTTTTTGGTGGAATATAAAAACACATCATCATAATCCTCCTCCATTTCCAATAGCCCTTTACTACCACAAATTTACCATTAGTGTCTTTTTTTCTCCTCTATCACTGTTGGAGCCCCTCTAGCAAGTATATAGTTATTATTTTCCTTTGTTCCTGATGTTCTGTTGAATATCCATCCTAAAATTCTTTCTTTGTTAAATTCACATGCTCATTTCTTTCCAAATGTGTATCCTGCAGCATTGGTGTTTGCATTCTGCATTTCTTAATATAATTCAGTAATCTTTTTGTCTAATTTTGTCTTTATCTGCAGGGACACTTACATTCAAAGATAATATGGTTAATGTAGCCATTATGATAAAAAGCTATTGTTCCCACCTGCTATACATGACAGTTTTTTAAATGTATATTTCCGTATTTTGTGTTATCTGCACACACTAATGTTTGGCAGGCTGATCTTTTATACAGTTGTTTTTTCCTCATCTCCATTTGAACCTATGTCACATTTCAAGACTTTTTGTTTTAATGAAATCCCTCAAAAATAAATTGCATTTTCAGAAAAACAAAAAACACCCCATTAACTTAGAACAAACACACCAAACTATTTGCATATTCAAAAATGAAGTTTACCCTTACAGATAGGAACAATTGCTCAAAGTGACAGCTGCAGCCATAGGCATTACGTAATCTAAAATTAAGATTACCTATGGCAAAACACATGCTACAAAAAAGTTGAGAAAATATCTTTGTTCTACACATAATATAATGACAACAGTTGTATAGCTCCACCTCAGCAGCTCAATATCACATCATATTAACATTAAACTTTCTTATATCCAGCTTTTCTTCTCTTGTTATACTGCAAAGCCTATATTTCTTACAACTAAAAAAAGTAATTGTTTAATGTCTTTAACACATACAGTGGTCACTGAAAAGACTACCCACATATTTAAAATACCCCTCACTGCACACTAAACAAAATTGCTTTACTATATGTAACATGCAGTTAATATCATGAAATGTTTTACACAAATACTAATAAGCATAAAACTTGTTTTATATATGGTTACTTTTTTATCTTTTAGTGTCCCTCTAAACTTTAGTGATGAAAGTGAGGTATTTGCTAGACAGCCCACCCACAAGTGTAAGAAAGTCAACAGAAGTCCACTCTTTTTCAGCTACTTTTTCTTGCAGTTGCTATGTGTCACAAATGTGATTGATGCTTTATAGTCTCTCAAGCATTTTCACTAATTTTGGTTTTACTGGACTTCTTCCTGTTCATCTCCATTTCCCAGCACCAGACTCTTGTTCAAGTTCAACTTATTCCTAACTCTTTTAGTCAACGCCTGTGCTTTTTTCTGTCTCTCAAGCATTTTCCTTTGGAGCACTGGAAAATATTTTACTGGCAAAGTGTCTGCATGTGTTTTACTGTCAGAAGAAGGATATGCAGAGTCTCCTTTTGTTTGCTGCATCACCTTTTGTTGGAAAACCTTTGTTGTTTCCTTCTTGGCCTGTTCTGCATCCAAAAAATATCTTCAGTCCTCCAGGAAAAAAAAATATTCTGAAGTCAGCTGGCTACAGCAGTTGAATCTCACATCTGCCTCTTGACATTCATTGATTGCTGGGATAAATGTGTTTCTCTTCTGCCTGTTGTACAGTGAATAATCATTTTCAACAAACACTCTGCTATCTCCATCCAGTTTTTAATGTTTTTCTCTTCTGCCACAATTTTGTTAGGATCAACTCTTTCTGCTGATATGATTGCATAACACTATAGGTCATGGCTGCTTTCTCATGTCCAGGTTTAGAACATACACTTGATGGCCTTTTCAATTAACAAATCCTGCAGTGGAATACCAGACCCGATGCTTATTTGTACTTTCATAAAATTAGCACAGTCTGTTCCTTCTAGTTTCTCTTGTACAGGAGAAAATTTCAAGTTTTCTCTGTGCACTGTATCTTCTAACTCTACCATATTTTGAAACAGCTCTTCTTCAGAACTGTTATACTTAGCCAGCCTTTTCTTCCTTTCTGCCTCTGATTTTTACAGTTTTATCAGTTCATCTGACTAGCTGGATAAAGCTTCTTCTGTTTTCCCAGCATTTTATTTGAGTTGATATATACCTTTAATATTTCATTTACTTTAACCACCTCTAAGTACATTCGATTTATTTTTCCCCTAAATTACTGGGAGCCATCTCTTGTACCAAAGGTGAAGCTTGAACTGCTTTTTCTTCACAGTCAATATTTTCTCTTCATCTTTTCTGGTCGATTTTCTTTCAGGTGCTCATACAGGCAGTATACTTACTATCCAGTAATTGAATTTTACCCAAGCAGACAATATCACTGGCTGTTATTTCTGAGTTTCTTTTTTCACACTGGGAAAGTTGAAATTAAAGTGTTGCCCTGTTTGCAGCCATCTTGGAAGTTCAGTGCAGGTCTCCTTGTTGATGCAGTCTAGTTGGACGTAGTGAAAGCATTTGACACACTTCATCATGGTGAGATCTTGAGGTTGCTGTATAGGTAGTGGATAAATATGTATATTTTTAGGTGGATAAGGAATTCTGTGAGCAATAGAAAGTACTGTGTCAAAATAAGGGATTGTACCACTGAATTCAGAAGCATAAATGCAGGAGTTCCTCAAAGGTATGTTTTAGGCCTTGTTTTCTTTACTGTCCGAGTCCCCATTATCAGGAGAATTGGAGTCAGCAAATTTGCTAACAATATGAAAATAGTGTCAATGGTCTACAGTGCAAAACTTTTTGGATAGGTTAGATGTCTGGTGTAAATGATGTATGAATTTTAATGTTAATAAAGTCAAAGTAGTTCATTTTAGTAGTAAAAATTAAAGTTACTCATATCTTTTTAATGACACCACCTTAGACAGTGTTGAACAAGCTGGAGGGCAGGGAGTTGTTATTAACAAAACACTTTTACTAAGACAGTCGTTATTTAGAAGTGGTCTGAAAATGCTGTCTTGAAATCAAATTTATGTTTAGGACTGTAAGTAGCAGGGTTCCTGAGGTTTTATTATCAATGTATAAATCAGTATTAAGACCAAATATTGAATGTAGGGCTTCAGTCTGTACTTTTAATCCATCACATATTAATAGACTTGAAAGAGTACAAAGAAGCTTTACAAAGAGAATTTATAAACACCAATCACTTGGAATATATGAATTGATTAAAAACAATTTTCTTTTGTTTACTATTAACTATAGACTGGTAAGAGGGACCTCATTTTAATTTATGCAGGTAAACATAATAACCTTCTTGGTGCTACCATAGGGATTTCTTTTAGTGTTCGGTCATTTGGGAAAAGGAACTGTAATAATTTGATGTTAATCACTAAGGGAAGGATAAGGGAAGGACTACTTTCCTTAAGATGGCATTTCATAATAAGGCAGGAATCTGACGGAGCTTCCTACCTTTACATTTGTGAAGAAAGGGCACATTGTTTGGTTTTAAAAGAGATCTGGATACATGGTTGGGAGACAGAGTGTATGATCTGAGTCTAATAGGTGGCCAATTCTTTGCAGGACTTTCATTGTCTTCCACTCTGTTTATAACCAAACCATTGACAGTTCCTAATGCACATGACCATAAGAAGTGCAATGCTAGTATTGTGATGCAGAGGTACTACAGCTGAGTGCTGTATCTACCTGATTGGAGTCAGGTGCAGAGTTTAAGCATAAAGCTAAAGGCTTCTTATATGTTGAGCCACTAAGAAAGAAGACTGGAAAAGAGACTTGATTGCATTATTCCACATACTGGGATATGCAATTAGGCACAGCATGTATTGCAGAGTAATGTAGCATGTTCTGATAGGACAAAAAAGCATCATCTTTTGTGGGAGACTTTTCCTTTGTAAAACATGCTCTTCAGAAATAAAATGAATAGTCAGCCAGTGCAGTAGTCTTCTAGTTAATGAATTTCACTTTTTGTGCTTATGACATACCAGCTCTCAGGAAGCCTAATAGCTGTACTCCCATTTTAATGTTTTCTACTTCGTATAACTGTATCTAATTAGTTTTGAATGAAGTTATTACTGAATTGTTCTCATTAAAGTGAAACCCGATTTGATATTATTTGAAGGTTTTATGTAATGCAGGTGTGCCTGTTCTATCACTGATTTGTATTTTGAGTATTGGGTCTCTGATCTACTGCTAACTCCCCCAGTATGTAGGTTTCAAGCAGATGTTCAAGAAGGACTGAATCAGAAATTGTATTACTTTATAGGTGACTCAGAGGTCGCTTTTTAAGAGGTATCCCTCTGTTTTGTATGTAATAAAAGAATATTCCAGAGATGGGGAAACATTGACTTACAAAGCTTTTAGCAAAGTTTGCACCTGTTATGTTTTGCCACAAGATGTGCAAAACAGTATGAGTTTCCAGTATTTCACAAGCTGCTAAAATATGGCTTGCAAACAGATATATGTACCTAACAGTCCCAGTGAAGCCACATCTGCAAACACTGTCATTTATTTATTTATTGCTTTGTTTCTCAGTGAATGTAGTTCTTATTGTTCAAAATATTAGGAAATGTGTACTTGTTTAGAATGAAAGAAATGCTGAGCTAATAACATATGTGTCTTGTTCAATGTTGAGTAATTATTTTGTTTGTTCTTGTTTATGTCGATACTGTTATGTGTTTGTTATTGCCATTTTGCCCAGGTCATGACTGAAAATGATCTACTGTTTAAGATCAGTTCATTTTTCAAAGCTATCAAAGGAAATATATTTGAGGAAATATAGCCATAATATGTATCTTATTTATTTGTTCATAGAAATTTAAGTATTTTGTCTTTTTGTGGAGCCATTTATTTTGTGAAGGTTTAGGAGATCACGGAGGGGTGAACACAAACAGCTAGAATAAATTAGCATGCAGTATTCTGTAAGGGGTAGAGTATAGGGAAAGAGTTTCAAGTTTGTTTTGATAGATACTTCCAAGATAGTTGTACTCTGTTCAGCAGGTTCATTAGAGCTATATCAGTGGGAAGACTGAAAAATTGTTGGGAAAAAAAGGTTATCAATATAGGTAAAATTCAGTTACTTATCAATGATTACAATACCTGGATGCCAGTAAAGAAGACATTTGGAGAAAATAATTGCAAAACAGCTGGAAAAGGAGAAATAATCTGTCTGGGAAGAATCTTGCAGCTGTTCAGCAAAAAACAGTTCAAGTGTCAGCTTTTATACAGGAAATGCCTTCCATTAATTTAAAGGAAAATAAATGAAATACACTCAGAGGTGTTTAAAAATAAGAGAAACACTAAAATAATGTATGAAATCAATAACAAAAGGTGAGAAGAAACAGAAACTTTAACTGACTATTTAGATGAACTCACTAAGTGTAAAAATCAGAGGATGAATTGAAGAAAAGGCTGTCTGAAAATGTAGCTCCTGAAGAAAAAATAGACAGCACTGATTTTATGAAAGTACAAATGAGCAACTGGTCTGGTGTTCCACAGCAGGATTTGTTAACTAAGAGGGATAATCATGTTTATGCTCCCAATATGGCCATGATAAAGAGCCAAGACCAACATTACTAAAGATAAAAGTGTGGCAGAAAGCATTAAAAATTGGGGACATTAGAGTGTTTGTGGAAAATGATTATTCACTTTACAAGCATGTTTATGCCACCAAGTGACAATTGTGAGATTCAAGTTGCTGCAACAGCTATCTTCAGAATATTTTTCCTGGAGGATCAAAAACATTTTGGGAAACAAAACAGGCTAAGGATGAAATAAAAAGTTGAACCAATAAAGAGTGAGCCAGTAAGCAGAAGGGACCTCTGCTTCACATTCTTCTGAAAATAACAGTTCTCATAGACAGACTTAGCCAGTGAAGTGGTTTCCATTGTTCCAAAGGTAAATAATTGAGGAATTGGCTGGAAGATTCAGGACTACTGTAGATTTGAATCAGAGTCTGATGTTGGGAGATAGAGATTATCAGGATGAATGTCAGCAACAATATGAAATTAGTGAATAAACGGGATACATGTAAAACAGCAATTCCACCAGATTTAGGATTAGATGTATGAAGCATGCCATTTTCAAAATGAAATGGATGAGAAAGACTTGAATTTTTGTTGATTGTTAAACTGGTGCATTAACTGTAAAACATAAACCCAGGTTTATGTCACTAATCTTTAGAAGGACCCTGAGGGGACTGAAACAGTAACAGTAAGCAACCCAGTTTTTGTCCTTTTTAATATCTGAATAAAACTTACATGATATAAATTGAATGTTACATTGTAAGGCAGTTTTGAATAGTGTAGAGTCAGAGGTATCTTAAATATGAGTTATCTCACATGTGAGTTGGGGGAGTCTTATCATGGACTGCTATGTATGCTAAAGATATTAAACTAAGAAAGTTCTTTCTCTTAGTTGAAATATCATAACACTTTACATTGTAACATGGGAAGAAAGGCTGGAAAAAGAGCAAGTTATTGTTAATATAATATTTTGATCATGGGCTGCTGAGGGAAACATAATAAAAATGAGTACTTATTAACACATAAAGTCATGCAACTATTCAGTTCCATACACAGACTGTCAATGATTCTGGGTGCAAACACATTATTTATTATAATAGTATCATGATACAGAATATCTCAAAAATAGAGAGATTCAACAATATACACAGAAACAAGCCTTTTTATATAGCCTAAATAGAAAAAAAAAAAAACAATCTGGCTCATGCAAAGAACAAAGCTTTCCCACCTTATAAACACATACACACATGCCCAAGGCTAAAGGGAGTAAATGGATAAAGAGGTATGCATATGGGAGGCTAGCTTAAAATATTTCTTATGCTGTAATCTTGACATGGTTTATGTATTTACTTTCAGCAGGCTTATCTCAGAGATGTTCCATGCAAGTGCAAGGTACATAACTTCCTTTGAAGGTTACATAATTAAAATAAACATTTACCATCTGCTTGATAAGCTCTAATGAACTCCAGGAAAATTCAAGTTATTCTTTTCAGATGGGAAAAGAAAAATATGAAATCTTGCAATGGTTTTAAGTTAAAAGTGTATTAAAATAAGCATTAAAGTAATATATCCATTGCAATTCCTCCCTCTGATGTTATAAAGCATCACAGTCCCAGATTATTTAGAATCATATCATTGTCAAGCATATAAGCCCTGGGATATTTTTGTTCAGGTATGACAACTATTGCACGTGTACTTTTTCTCACTAAACAACTTACTAATATATTTTTAATAACAGAATATACAAATACTATGAAAAGTACAATTATAATAAAGGTAATTATACTTTGTATTATACTTGCACCAAGGTTTCCATATATATTACCCAACAACCCAAATGAGGTCCAGCCAGATTCAGGTTTACTCAGATTAATAGCCAATTGTTCCATAAATTCTTGTTTGTTCATCATGAAAGTCTCAAACAAAGGTGCTGCACCATTTTCCAGTTAGATGGCAAACTCCACCCTTAGAGGCCAGTACTTGGTCAATTCGGTTTTGTAAGGTGGTGGCACAAACTTCAGTCAGTTGTCTGCCATGTGAATGTGTTCCGATGCCTTATTAGCCATTTCAGCTTATGTAAGGGGCAACTGATTCACTTCATGCATAGTTTGCAATAGGCCATACTGTGGAGAAAAGAAAGCTACTGCTTGCTCAGCAGTGTGCATGGCCCTCTTATTTTGTAACCTTCCAGAAGGTGTAGAGAAAGAATGAAAAAATAGCTAGCATCATCTGTCCCATATAATGACTACCAGACTACTTTCTGGGTAACCAGGGGTAGGCACAGTCTTCACAGATGTAGCAATGATTGTCCAATATTCCCATACCCTTCCCCAGTCATATATCTTCATTCCAAGCTCTATCAATAAAGTCTCATCACGAGCATTATTGCAACTGCTGTAACCTACCTGCACAGTTTATTTTCTGGCATAACAAGTATCACTTTGTGTTGATGCAGCCAGTTGCTAATATAGTTTTTAATCCAGTTTGTAATGTTACACCAAGTTTGATTTTCTACAGCAATTCACATTTCTAAATCACTCTGTTGCACAGGAAACATTGGAATACCCCCCATGGCATCATCAGGAACAACTTCACATACGAAGCAGATGGAAACATTTAGAGCAGTGGCATATTGGTGCAGCATTCGAAGAAACAGGTTTTATCTCATGTTGATCGGAAGCAATAGGAGGAAGAAACTCAGGGATGCCACCAGAAGGAGGTGTGGCACCATTTCCTGTTGACTCCGGGAGACATCAGGCAGTTTTTTTTTGCTGTGTGAAACATGGACTCAATTCACTATTCCAGAATAATTCACTGCAGTATGGGTAGTTAGGAGGATGAGATGAGGACCCTTCCACCATGGCTTCAGAGAAGATTTGCATTGCATTACCTTTACATAACCTAATCTCCTGGACATAAATCATAACAGGGAACCGTTGGTGGTTGATGGGCTTATTTGGCATGTTTATGGAAAGTCTTCAAGATAAAATCAAGTTTTGAACAATAGTTCAGCAAGGCTTCATCGATAAATACCAGTTCATAATTTCTGACTGACTAAGAATCTCATGCGGTCTTAGTTTACTAGTAGTGTTTACATTTCCCCAGATACTTATCAAAGCCAGAGGCAAAACATCTGGCATTTTCAGTCCTTTCTCACCACAAATTTTGCTAATTCTGATTTTAAAAGACTGGTTGGAACTTTCAGCAAGACCAAATGACTGGGAATGGTAGGGAAAAAGTAACTGTAAAGAAATTTTTAACACGGACCACAATTTCTTAACAATTTCACAGTTTCAACATCACACTTAGCACATGGATAGGTTTCTACCCATGCAGAAAAAAACACAGACTATTCTTGGGATATATGAAAATGTAGCACACCGCTGTATCTGGATAAAATCCAGCTGTATATTTACAAAAAGCCCTCAAGGTGAGGGCAAAGATGAAAGTTTAGTTTTTATAGGAGATGCAATATTATGTAACAGTTGGATCTCACAATTATATACAAAACAATCCCACTTAATAAGATTAAGACATATGTGCTAACCAGTGTGATTCAGTAAGTGGTTTGCCCTTACCAGTCAAGGTAGTACGGCCAAAGGTGCTACTATTCTGCCATTAGGATGTTTTCATAATGAATTATCATGCTTTTTACAACCTGCATGGATCCACCTCTTTTTCTCAGCCTCTTTGGCTTCATTCTCCAAAGCAATTAAGTCATCAAAATTGCAATGATTGTCAAATATTTATGGATTTTCTTGAATGACAAAGCAAAAATTTTAGTGACAAACATACCAGCAGCTTGCTTGGCTACATAATCTTCTAGCCAGTTACCTATTACAGTGACAGTATTTCCCTTTATGTGAGCTTGCACTTTAACTGCAGCTAAAGCCTTTGGTAACAACAACAAAGCATCTAGTAAGTCCTTCACAAACTTCCATTTTTATCTCAGTACCTGCTGATGTTAAAACTCCTCTGTGTCTCCACAGTTTCCCAAAGTCATGGGCTACCCTGATCCCATAATGGCTGTCAGAATAAATGTTCACAATTACATCTTTAGCTGATTTACAGGCTTTTGTTAATGCAGTTAGTTTAGCAACTTGTGCAAAAATAGCCCCTTGTAGTCTTTCCTGACACAGTATTATTGTATTTTCAGTACATACAAGCTATGTCTGCAGTAAGATTTCCATTTCTATTTCTTCTACATGATCCCTCCATGAAAAATTCAATTTCTGCATTGTCTATTGGAGTATCTTTCAAAATGAGGCTAGGAGAAAGCACAACATGCTTAGTTACAGTTATGCAGTCATGCAGTTCACTATCTCCTGTCATGGGCAGGAGGGATGCTGAGTTCAATACCTGCCATCGCTCAGTGGTGATTGAAGTGTTTGAAATGAGCAGCAACTCATATTTTGTTAACCTAGCAATCAAGAGATACTGCATTTTAGATTTTAGCAACAGTGCAGATACCTAGGACTAATGCCTCAGATTGTTCCACCATCAGCATATCTCTCAACCTGGAAATATCAAAAATCTGGACAAGGCCCATGAATAATAGGTACAAATCTGTAAGCTGATTAATATAAAATTTGCATACATAATTATGTAACCCCACCCACTCCAGTGGAATTGTGGGATACCAACTTTCAAACACAAACTGAAGAACAGACAACCAAAATATGGCACCAAAGTCCCCCTGGCAGCCATTCCAATGTCCCATTATAGGTTCATAGGTGTGTACTAGGCTAATGGCCCTGGAGCCTTTACAAGCCTAGCCCATAGGATTACCCTAGCATTGTGCCACCCAACCTTAGTTCCTAGTGCCTCTGTCGAGTAGAACCACTGGAGTGACCCCCAGGGTGAATTTTCTATTTCCCATCCACTCATCAAGATTTCTCTTGAAGAGGGCCAGTGAGGTGCTTGACATGTATGGGAAGTCTATTCCATAGCATGGGCAGTCTCTGGGTTATGGACCTCTCCCTCCAGCATGTTCTGTTGATTGTGGTAGTGAGGTTGAGGTCTCTGGAGCATGTGGTGCAGAGGGATTGTGATTTCTTTAGATGTAGCATTTCTAACAGAGCTGGGTCAGACATGGCTTTGTAAGTCGAGCAGAAATTGCCTCTAAGTAGGCGATATGAGACAGAGAATAGTTGGAGTTTTTTGAGTCTGTCCATATAGGACAATTGTTTAAGGCCTAGGATCCTCTTTGTGAGGTACTTTTGCGGCCTCTCCAATTGTTGCTGGTGTCTAGTGAGGTACATGCCAAAATGGGGCGTTGTACTCAATGATTGGCCTAATGAGGGAAGAGTAGAGGGAGACAATGATCTCTTTCTTCCTGGATGCAAAACCCTTAGTAATGAGATGTGCCACATAGGACTTTCTGACCACAGTGGCAACGTGGTGGTCAAAAGAGAGGTTGTTGTCAACCTGTGTTTCCAGATCTCTTATAACGCCTTCTGTGTTCAGTGGACTACCATCAGTGTGGTAATTCAAGAGAACTGAGTTTTTCCCAAAGGGGATGAAGACACATTTTTTAGCATTGAGCTTAAGGCCATGGTTCTGACACCAGTTGTTGGTCTCATTGAGGCCTTTCTGTAGGATGTCAGCTTCGCTTGGGGAGTTAGTAATGGCTCCCAACTTAAAATTATCTGCGAACTTTGTCAGCCAGAGTCCCTTCATGTTGGCTTGGACTTCAGAGAAGTAGGTATCAAACAGGAGAGGACCCAGGACCGAACCCTGTGGGACTCCACTCGTGACTAGTCAGCAGTCTGAGTTGGAGTCAGCTACTTTCACACTGTGGGTTCTATCTGTGAGCCAGTTTGCAACCCACCTAGTGATATAGGGGTTGATGCCTAGCTTAGTAAGTTTTTCTATGATTCCTGAGTTAGAAATGGTATCAAAGGCCTTGGCCAGATCAAGGTAGGCTGTATGAACCACCTTACCTTCATCCACAGCTCTGGTGATTGACTCAGAGAAATCAACCAAGTTGAGCAGGCATGATCTACCCTTCACAAAACCAAACTGTGTATGATCCAGAGATTGGAAATTCCCTATATCCTTGTTTATTAGGTCCATGATAATGCATTCCATAGCTTTACATATCAGACTTGTCAGGCTAATGGGGTGATAGTTCCCGGGGTCTGTAGTCATTCCTCCTTGGTGGAGAGGGATGACTGTAGCAGTGCGCCATTCGGTGGAGACATAGCCTGAGGGGAGGCTGTGATTGAACAGGGCACACAGGTGAGGTGCCAGTTCACTCTGTAGTTCATGTAGAACACAGCCAGGGAAAATGTCAGGTCCCATACAAACTGTATTCTTGGCCTTGGACAGTGCTGCAATCTACTGGTATTGTGATTGGTCCTTTGGGGCAAGAGAGAGGGGGTAAAATTAGTACTGAATCTGTTCACCAGTATATTTGCAATATCTGTTGGCTCGGTATAGGAGATACCATTGTGCAGTAGCTCAGAGCAAATCTGGGTATTGCCATGGAGATTCTTTACATAACTATAGAAGGCCTTGTGGTTGTCTTTACTATCTGCTGCAATTCTGTTTTCATAGCTAAATTTAGAGGATTTGATGAGGGATCTCAACCTTTTGCTGAGGCTGATAAGGGAGTCTTTCCAGTCTTGGGACTTCACCTTATTCCACATCAGTTTCCTCCTTCTGTTGTAGAGTTTGTTTATGGCAGGTGACCGCCAGATTGGCTTCCTTTTTTTTCAGGAGACTGTCTTAGTTCTATTGGGTATGACGAGATTCATGCATTTGTGTACGTGTTTGTATAGTGCATTGGTGTATGATATGGCGGTCATGCAGTTATTCTCCATTTGCATGGGTGCCGTGAAGTTAGCCACCTCTGGTTTTAGGAGCCCAAAATTAGCTTTGGAGAAGTTTTTCATGGTGGATACCTTTGTTGGGGATTTGGGAGGGATGTGGATTTGCAAGATGATTAGCTTCTGATAGGATCTAACCAGGGAGGAGTTGACTATTGGTGTGGAGTAATGGTCACCCATGTTAGTAATGACCAGGTCAAGGATGCTGCTACCTCTAGTGGGGGTAAGAACGAGTTGGTTCAGGGCATTGGAATTAATGAATTCCAGAAAGCATTGGGCAAGTGTATTGGTACATGAGTAGTTTTCCCAGTTAATGGAGGGGTAGTTGAAGTAGCCCTGTATGAGACTGTTAGGTTGGACCCTAATATTCTCCAGGGTGCTTAGGAATGTCGAGTGTGAATCTTGGGACATGGCTGGGGACCTGTAGCAGGCTATGACTTGAATCGCTGTCTTACCCAATGTTAACTGCACCTGAAGTAGCTCAGATGCGTTATGTTGGGTTACCAGTCTGGAGGTGTGCATGTCCTTTATGAATATGGAGACAACACCGCCTTTGGAGCTTCGGTCCAAGTTCTGGGGCCAAAAGGTGTGGAATGAGTTGTAGCCTGGTAGTGCAGGGGTGCTTTCTGCTGCCTTGAACCAGGTCTCTGTTACAGCACAAATGTCGATGTTCTCCATTTTAAGGAGTACTTTGAGTGAGTGCATTTTGAGATTTAGACTTCTAGCGTTGAGCAGCATGACCATCAAATTGGATTTGTTTGTAGCTGTTATGGTTGTAAGTTGATCTTTGTAACACTGCCTAAAAAAGGCACTATACGGGTGTCAAGAGCCTTGGCCAGTATTTGGAACCCCAGGGGTGACAGATGCAGGCCATCTCTGGCAAAGCATCGAGGTCTGTCATTCATGTCATCCCAGAATGACACCAGAAACTTAGCCAGTTGTTGAAATCAGTCATTTTCTGCTTGTACTGTGGTATCATTCTGGGTGATGGCAGGATGCTGCTCAGGGCTAGGGTCATACCCGCCTGGGCTACATAATCCAAGAGCTCCTCCATGTCTCTTTTCATATAGTCCAGGGAGATATGCCTCAGGTCATTCACACCGACATGTACAATGACAGAGTCATATTTGTACCCGATGTTAAGGGACCTGAGTGTGTGCATTGTGGGGCAGATCCTGGCACCTGACAGGAAGCTGACTGTTACTTTGTCATTATTCAACCTAGTGAGTGGGACATCAGTGTGCCTCACTATTGAGTCAGCTATGACTAGTGTGTTGGGCATGCTGTTTTGCCTCAGGGGCTTTGGTTGAGTAGCACACTGTTTAGGAGAGTTATGTGTCTCATGATTAGTGTTGTGTTGTGGTGGTCGAGTGCGTTTCTGCCTTGGAGGTCTCTGCTGTTTGGTTAGATTTTTATTGAGAGCCTCTACAAAGGTGGGTGTGTGGTGTGTGTTTTTATGTGAAGGCAATGCTGGTGTGTGTTCTGGAAAGCTATGTGTTCCATGTGGTGTGGTGCAAGTGTTGACCTTCTCCTCTTGACCAGCTATTTCGGTCTTGGCTCGAGAGTGCATGGCTTCCAATTTGTATATATAAGTGCATCTCTCACAAGTCTGAGTGTTGGGGGGTAAGTGGAGAGGGTTGTCAGTGTACCTGAGGCAGTTGCTACATTGCCTCAGGATTCCCAAGTTCACCAGATTAATAGGAGAATGCACATTGAACTGACCTTTAGACATCCCTGGAGGGGTGGGCATTAATAATTAGTACTGGAGCTGTTTCCTTGTAGAACGTTTAGTGCTGGTAGCACTTTTGTGTACTACAATAATTGCTACAAGAAGTCTGGTAAAGTGCTAAACTAACAAACTAGTAAAAGTGCAGGAGAAGAGAGAACTAGCAGATCTAAGGGAAAAATTGAAGAACAGACTTTGGCACTGCTCAGAAGCTTACATACAGTCCTGGATACAGAAAATCACTATCTGGACTAGATTAGTTACAGGAAAGGTGAGAAATAAGCGCAGATGTGGGCTTTTAAACCAGAAAGTTGAAAAGAGATGGAGAAATTGCCCAAATGGTCAATAAACTACAATTTCTGGGCCAAAAACCACTCCTGTTGTGGTAGATAGGCTACCTAGTGCTTACCACTCCCACTGATAAGCTAGAAGGCTTCCCTCCAACACAGAAGGCTTGGGGAGCTCAGAAGCTTACCAACAGTCCTGGATGCAGCAACTCTGTATCTGGACTAGACAAGTCACAAGAAAGGTGGGAAACAAGCACAAACGCAGTCTTTTAAACCAGAAAGTTGAAAGAGATGGAAGACTACCCAGACGGCCAATAAACTACAATTTCTGGGCCAGGAACCGCTCATCTTGTGATAGATAAGCTACCTATTACTTACTACTCTCACTGGCAAGCTAGAAGGCTTCCCTCCAACACACAAGGCTTGGGGAACTCAGAAGCTTACCAACAGTCCCGGATGCAGCAACTCTGTATCTGGACTAGACTAGTTACAGGAAAGGGGGGAAACAAGCCTAAACGCAGCCTTTTAAACCAGAAAGTTGAAAGAGATGGAAGACTACCCAGATGGCCAATAAACTACTATTTCTGGGACAGAAACCACTCCTCTTGTGGTAGATAGGCTACCTAGTGCTTACCACTCCCACTGATAAGCTAGAAGGCTTCCCTCCAACACAGAAGGCTTGGGGAGCTCAGAAGCTTACCAACAGTCCTGGATGCAGCAACTCTGTATCTGGACTAGACTAGTTACAGGAAAGGTGGGAAACAAGTGCAAATGCAGGCTTTTAAACCAGAAAGTTGAAAGAAATGGAAAAAACTGCCCAAATGGCCAATAAGCTACAATTTCTAGGCCAGGAACCGCCCTTCTTGTGATAGATAGGCTACCTATACTTACCACTCCCACTGGCAAGCTATAAGGCTTCCCTCCAACACAGAAAGGCTTGGGGGCTCAGAAGCTTACACACAGTCCTGGATACAGCAAATCTGTACCTAGACTAGGCTAGTTACAGGAAAGGCGGGAAACAGGCCATATGCAGTCTTTTAAACCAGAAAGTTGAAAGAGATGGAAGACCACCCAAACTGCCAATAAACTACATTTTCTGGGCCAGAAGCCACTCATCTTTTGGTAGATAGGCTACCTACTGCTTACCACTCCCACTGATAAGCTAGAAGGCTTCCCTCCAACACAGAAAGGCTTGGGGGCTCAGAAGCTTACCAACAGTCCTGGATACAGAAAGTCTGTATCTGGACTAGGCTAGTTACAGGAAAGGCAACGAATAAGTTTAGAATTTTTTTTTTTACAGAAAAGCTGCTGAAACAGCAGTAAATACAATTCAAATGCAGTGCAGGCTAACACACTTAAGTGTGTAGCAATATTGTGGCAAATACAGTTTAAATGCAACTAAATTAAATGACTAAAAACAAGTACAGAAGGCAGTAAATTAGAAGGTTACTGACAAGCGGTACTAAGTGCAGAGTAAGAGCAACTGAACATATAACAGCACGCAGAACAGCAAACTAAGACAGTTACAATAAGAACAACTGAATAAAGTGTGTGTGTGTGTGTGTGTATATATATATATATATATATATATATATATATATATATATATATATATATATATATATATATATATATATATATATATATATTATTTATTTATTTTACGGGAGAGAACAGAGCAGGATTAAGAGGCTACATGGGTTGTCCTTCCCAATTGTACTGTTTGTACACAGAGAGTACAGCTGAAGAGAAGGGACTAGTAGAAGTGCCTGAAATCAGAATATTATCTCACTGCACACAGTTGAGAGAGCAAATGAGATGGGCCCAGAAGGAGTATCCAAATACAAATTTACAAGCGGGGCGGGCAATTTCAAAGCCACCAAGATAAACACCAAAACAAGAACGGGGGGGGGGACTAACTGTAGAGACACAAAGACCACAAATTTCAATTCAATTAGTATTCAGTGAAAAAAATAAATAAATAAAATGCAGTACTATATGAAAAAGTGCAGATAAAAGTGTACTTAAATTCGCTTATACGTCCAGTTGACTTCTGGTAGATCATACCCAGCCAAAGCTCAGATACTTTAGCAGAAAAAACAAAAGATGTAACACTTACATGGCAAGAGAAGCCCTCTAGGCTAGGAGCTAAACAAACAGAATATCAATGAAATAAAACTACCCCCTACTGCTACCAATGGCTAACGTCTAACAAGTTCTCTGTAGAGACACAAAGACCAAAAATTTCAATTCAATTAATATTCAGTGAAAAAATAAATGAATATAAAACTGGACACGACCACCACGAAACAGTAAAAGGCCAGTCTTTATTTGAAATAATGAGCGCTTTCTCGTGCAAACCTAGCACGCTTCATCAGATCTTATTACAGCTACCAAAACTTCACATCTAAATACAAATAGATTTAATTGAATAATTGCAACAATTAATCAAAAAGTAAAACCTTAAAGCAATAAACTCATGTAGTGCAATAATAAAATGAAATAAGACCAAGACTAAAACTCATGAATTAAACATGCAAACTTTCAAATTTATATAATAAAAAATAAAGTGAATTTACTTCCTATATGTATATCTAAAACATCAACAATAATAGATATGCAACATTCCATAAATCATAATAAATAAATATATATTAAGAATAATAATTATTAAAAAATAATTAAAAATGTGTTAACTAACCACGCTGGGATTCAGTGTCTAATATTTATGAGCCTCCAATATCGGCTTAATATTGATATGTACATTCAATCCTGGTTCAACATGGGCACTTAATTTAAAAATCCAAGAGAGTTCAACATATTCCAAATAATTCATGTTATTGCCCCCTCTGACATTTCTATTCACCAGCTGTAGCACCCTGAATCTAAAGCTATGGTTGGGATACTCAACCACGTGTTTAGCCAGTGCATTTCGTAAGTCCTGTTTATTTATATCATAAATGTGATTATAAATTCTGTCCTTCAATTTCCTAGATGTAATCCCCACATAAAATGCAGTACAATATATACATGTTGCTAAATATATCAGATTCTCACTACTACAACTGGCGTAAAACCTAGGTGTAAAAATATATTCAGTGGTTGGATGTTTAAAATTCTGTTCCTTCACTATAAACTTACACATCTTACAATTGTTGCAACTATAAGTACCTAACTTATTTATCCGAGAAATATCCCGTCATACATATGAATATTCTTTACATAAAATCCTTTTGAGACTTTTACTGTTCCTATAAGTGAATTTGGGAGTAGATCCTACTATACTTAAGACTTTAGAGTCAATTGTCAATAGCTGCCAATTTTTCTTTATAATGTTAACTATTCTATTGTTATCATTAGTGTATCTGGTTGAAAAAGTAACTTGAGCCTGACGTTGTGGATATCTCCTGTAATTAGCGTTCATACCGCTATTCCTGGAAATCAATCCATCTAAAACAATACTGTGAATTTTATCCACCATAGTGCTGTTATAGCTTCTATCAATGAATAAAGTTTGCATGATATTTAGTTCAGTTTGCATGTTTACAGGATCATTGCAAATTCTGGTGATTCTAATACATTGTCCCTTGACAATATTGGGGAAGGCAAACCTAGGGTGCATGCTGGTATAATGTAGTAATGTATTCTTCCAGCATGGCTTCCTGAATAGAGAGGTGGAAATATTACCACTATTGTCCTTAATTATACTGATATCTAAGAAATCAACCTGATTGTATGAAAAATCCAGTGTAAACCTTAGAAAACTCGTCGTCGTTTCCAAATAACAAATAAAGGCTTTGAGCTCATCCACACTACCCTTCCAGAAAAGTAGCACATCATCTACGAATCTCCTATAAAAAAATCTCTCTGCATAAGAAGTATTATCAAAAAGGAATTTCCTTTCCCAATAGTTAACTACCAAATTTGCATAAGAATTTGCACAGGGGGTGCCCATGACGATACCCCATTTCTGTGCAAATAGTCTGTCCTTATACATGAAAATGTTATTGTTTAATACAGTCTCAAGTAATGTGCAGACAAGAATTTCTTCATTAGTATCAATGTCATTGGCTGAACATAACAACTCCCTTACTGCTTCAACACCATATTCATTTGGAATGGATGTAAATAGATTTCTAACATCTAAAGTCACCAGAAGAAAGGATGGATTCCTACTTCCATCAGTAAAAGTAGTTGGTTCATTAACTAACTGATAACTATCCCTAAGTATGGTGGGTATCTTTCTTACCAATGGCCCTAAAATGCTCTCAATATATATAGATATTCTTTCAGTTACCCAACCATTGCCTACTACTATGGGCCTCATCGGTGGGGGAGAAATATTCTTATGCACTTTAGGTAAGCCCTTTATATAGGGTATAAGAAGTGTTTCTATTAGAAAGTAATTATAAAATTATTATTTAAAATTATTTGTCTGCACATTAATAAATCATAAATTTCATCATGCACTCTGGTGACAATTCTCAGAAACTGTTTATGATCTATTTCACTGTAAGTGCTATCATCCTTCAGCATTTCATGCATTGCTGTGTCATAATCAGCAGTGTTAAATAACACTACCCCTCCTCCCTTATCAGCAGGTCTTATTATTAAATCATCATTTCTAGATAGCATATTTAAAGAGTGCTGTTGTTCTTTGCTTAAGTTAAAATACATACATTTCCGTTCTAACCCAGAGAAGTATGCATAAAAATCATTTTCACATAAACAAATAAAACTTTTAACACTAGCAGGCAGTATAGGAACAAATGAACTTTTGCATTTGAAAATACAGGCTTTTCCTGACACAGTCCCATTTTCAGTAGGAAACATTAATCTTAAAGCTATTGCACGCCCAAACAGCCTTAAATCAATCAACAGTTCACTAAGGTTACTCGGCTGAGAGGGAATAAAGGATAGCCCTTTATTCAGCAATGAATAGTCAATTGTACTAAGTTTCAAACAGGAGAGATTAAATACCAGTTCATTCAGTTCTTGATTCTTTGTTTCATACCTTGAAACTCTCCCGAAAATTTTCTTTTCTTGCGACCTCTGCTGTTCGACCTCATTCTGGATGTTTCCCTGAATTTCATTGGGAAAGAAAAAAATTGTTCCATATTCCTATTCACAGCCTTTGGTTTTGCTCCTAGGTTGGCGTCTATTCTTGGTGCCATCAATGCCTGCTGATTAGGAGGTGGAGTCGCCACAGCAGACAAGGTAATCAGTTCAGTGCTTTCAGGAAGTGACGTAGTTAGTATTTCAGAATCATTCATCACGTCACCACCCACAGTATTGGTATTTCTTAAGGTGATATCACCCTTTCCTTCAGGAGCCTTATTCTGTAAAGTGTCTTTATTATAAACACTATTAGTAATACCATTTTGTTCCCTTTGTCCACCACTATGAATATTTCTCGGCCAAAGAAACACCTGTCCTGATGCAAAATCCCTGTAATCTCGTTGCAGCTTGCGATACTTGGTTTGCTGCAACTTATCACTATACAGGGCTATTTGAGTATATAGACTATCAAGCCTTTTTTCGTATAAACCTCCCTTGAAGCGAGTCCGTAGATCTTTATTCAAAGCCTCTACCTGCTGTGATAATTCAGCTTCAAGGGGGGAAAAATATTCAATGAGAAGTCTCATATAGTTATAACGTAAGTCTAAATTCAGTTCTTGCCATTGTTTTAATAATTCGGGGTGACTGTCCCCATAAGTTGGCATGCATAAAACTCTCATGCCACATGGGACTAAATGAAAATGCAGGCTTGCTTCCATGTGTCTTCTTTGCCAAACTAATCTCTGCAATTTATATAAGTTATTTTCAAGTTCCCTACATAAATCATTGAATTCCTTCAAATTATCAGTAGTACCTGAGAAAGATGTTATGGTAGGCAAAGACAATTCCATATTGAGTAAGGGATTTTGTTGAGTACTAAATATATTGCTCCATCTCTGATTCAGACTCGTATTTTCAGGATTATAGTCCAATTCAATTTCAGGTATATCCATGGGTATGACAGCAACCAGGACAAAAATAGAAAAAAGAAATAGCAAATAATCCGGTAACTGTCCAAAGGTCGTAATCCCAAACTAAAATGAAAATGAATATAAAACTGGACACGACCACCAACATAAATAAATAAAATGCAGTAGTGTATGAAAAAGTGCAGATAAAAGTGTGCTTAAATTTGCTTCTACGTCCAGTTGACTGCAGGTAGATCTTAACCATCCAAAGCTCAGATATTTTAGCAGAAATAACACAAGCTGTAACACTTATATGGCAGGAGAAGCCATCTAGGCTAGGAGCTAAACACACAGAATATCAATGAAATGAAACTACCTCCTACTGCTACCAATGGCTAACTTTTAACACGTTCTCTGTAGAGACACAGAGACCAACATTTTCAATTCAGTTTATATTCAGTGAAAATATAAATAAATAAAATGCAGTACTATATGAAAAAGTGCAGATAAAAGTGTACTTAAATTTGCTTATACATCCAGTTGACTGCAGGTAGATCTTAGCCAGCCAAAGGTCTGATATTGTAGCAGATATCACACAAGATGTAACACTTATATGGGAAGAGATGCCCTGTAGGCTAGCAGCTAAATACACAGAATATCAAGGAAATGAAATGAAACTACCCCCTACTGCTACCAATGGCTAACTTCTAACAATTTCTCTGTAGAGACAGAGACCAACATTTTCAATTCAATTAATATTCAGTGAAAAAAATAAATAAATAAAATACAGTACTATATGAAAAAGTGCAGATAAAAGTGTAGTTAAATTCATTATATATCCAGTTAACTGCAGGTAGATCTTAGCCAGCCAAAGCTCAGATATTTTAGCAGAAATGACACAAGATGTTACACTTATATGGCAAGAAAAGCCCTCTAGGCTAGGAGATAAACACACAGAATATCAATGAAATGCATCTGCTCCCTACTGCTACCAATGACTAACAGCTAACAAGTTCTCTGTACAGACACAGAGACCAAAATTTTCAATTTAATTAATATTCAGTAAAAAAATAAATAAATAAAATGCAGAACTATATGAAAAATTGCAGATAAAAGTGTACTTAAATTCGCTTATATGTGTAGTTGACTGCATTTTGATCTTAGCCAGCCAAAGCTCAGATATTTTACCAGAAATATCACAAGATGTAACACTTATATGGCAAAAGATGTCCTCTAAACTAGGAGCTAAACACACAGGATATTAATGAAATAAAACTTCCGCCTACTGCTACTAATGGCTAACTTAAAGAGACCAAAATATTCAATTAATTTAATATTCAGTGAAAAATAAAATAAAATGCAGTACTATATGAAAAAGTGCAGAAAAAAGTGTACTTAAATTTGCTTATACATCTAGTTGAGTGCAGGTAGATCTTAGCCAGCCAAAGCTCAGATATTTTAGCAGAAATAACACAAGATGTAACACTTACACGGCAAGAGAAGTCCTCTAGGCTAGGAGCCAAACACACAGAATATCAATGAAATTAAACTGCCCACTACCGCTACCAATGGCTAACTTCTAACAAGTTCTCTGTAGAGACACAGAGACGAGCATTTCCAATTCAATTAATATTCAGTAAAAAATAAATAAATGGCAGTACTACATGAAAAAGTGCAGATAAAAGTGTACTTAAATCCGCTTATACGTCCAGTTCTCTGTGGAGGCACAGAAACCAAAATTTTCAATTCAGTTATTATTCAGTGAAAAAATAAATAAATAAAATGCAGTACTATATGAAAAAGTGCAGATAAAAGTGTACTTAAATGTGCTTAAACATCAAGTTGACTGCAGGTAGATCTTAGCCAGCCACAGCTCAGACATTATAGCAGAAACAACACAAGATGTAACACTTACATGGCAAGAGAATCCCTCTAGGCTAGGAGCTAAACACCCAGAATATTAGAGAAATGAAACTACCCCATATTGCTACCAATGGCTAACTTCTATCAAGTTCTCTGTAGAGACACAAAGACCAAAATATTTAATTCAATTAATATTCTGTAAAAAAATAAATAAAATGCAGTAGTATATGTAAAAGTGCAGATAAAGGTGTACTTGAATTCGCTTATATGTCCAGTTGACTGCAGGTAGATCTTAGCCAGCCAAAGCTCAGATATTTTTGCAGAAATAATACAAGATGTAAAGCTTATATGGCAAGAGACGCCCTGTAGTCTAGGAGATAAACACACAAAATATTAATGAAATTAAACCACCCCCTACTGCTACCAATGGCTAAGTTCTAAAAAGTTCTCTGTAGAGACAGAGACTACAATTTTCAATTCAATTAATATTAAGTGAAAAAATAAATAAAATGCAGTACTATATGAAAAGTGCATTGCAGTACTATATGAAAAGTGCAGATAAAAGGGTACTTAAATTTGCTTATACTTCCATTTGACTGCTGGTAGATCTTAGCAAGCCAAAGCTCAGATATTTTAGAAGAAATGACACAAGATGTAACATTTTTATGGCAGGAGAAGTCCTCTAGGCTAGGAGCTAAACACACAGAATATCAATGAAATGAAACTACCCCCTACTGCTACCAATGGCTAACTTCTAACAAGTTCTCTGTAGAGACACAGAGACCAAAATTTTCAATTCAGTTAATATTCAGTGAAAAAATAAATAAATAAAATGCAGTACTATATGAAAAAGTGCAGAAAAAAGTGTACTTAAAGTCGCTTATACGTCCAGTTGACTGCACATAGATCTTAGTCAGCCAAGCACAGATATTTTATTTATTTATTTATTTCCAGTTTGGTTACCGGGGAAGTCCACTGGGCCAACATGACCCGTTTTCAGTGGAGGCCCGGGGAGAAAAGCTCCAAGAAAGCATTGTACAAAATCTGTTACAATAAAACACAGGAGTATACAAGATAAAATTGTAAAAAGAGTTAAAAAATAAGAATATTCACAAGCATAATTACCAGAATTCCTATAGAGAGACGTTACGGGGTATACAGTTTCCTTTAAGTAATGGTACTGAAGTGTTGAGTGTGGAAGTCAGTTACATATATAAAGAGAGGAATTTTGGATATGCTTGATTAACATGCATGTTTTTGAAGTAGAAAACTATTCACAATATTTACATTATTTACAAAGTTGATTCATGTGAGCATAGTTGTAGTAATTGTTAGAAGGTTAGAGGGAGTAAAGTTAAGGAGTTATAGGGAGCTTGTGAAGGGTAATAGGTATAAGACTATGGGAGATTGTAGAGAGTTAAAGTATGGAAAGAAGGGACCCCTAGGGAGATTAAGTATGGTGGAAGCAGGTGCATTTCCATTTAGTGGACAGGTGTTTAAAAAGCTGGGTTTTGAAGTTGTCAGAGTTAGGAGTGGTTCTTAGTGAGGTGGGGAGGGAATTCCATTTTTTGCCTTGAGCATATGAGAGGAGAACCTGGCCAGCAGGATGCTTAGGTTTGCGGATAGCAATTAGATTCTGATGCTCTGATCTGAGTGTTCTATTAGGAATATAAGAGGGAAGGATATTAGCTAGAGCAGGGCATTTTGTAGGATGAAATGCAAGTCTATGTGCTGTGGATAGTTGCAGGTAGTCAAGGTGGTTTGAAAGTTCGAGCCAATGTAATGATTTAAGGGTGAGGCAGTGGTGGGTGGAATTTTTTGAATTTGTGGCAAATTTAGAGATTTTATTGTAGCAGTTTTCTAGTTTGGAGGTTGTATAGGCAGACAGGTTGGTTAGGAGAGGAGCCCCATATAATAAGGAAGGGAGAAGATATGTAGTGGCTAGAGTATGTCCAGTGGACTGAGAGAGAAAGCGATTGCTCCTATACAACATACCTAGCTTTTGGTGTTTTTTTTAAATATTTTGTTGTATATGGGTGTCGAACTTGAGGTTTTCGTCCACAGTTATGCCTAGGAGTTTTGCAGAAGACACCACTTCTATGGGTGAGTTAGTTTGGCTAAGAACTTTGAAATCATTTTTGTTGAATGAAAAGGTCTTAGAGGGGGGAATAGTAGGATTTTAGATTTATTTGCATTGAGAGAGAGGTGGTTATGGTGCATCCAGTTTACTGATGTGGAGAATGCAGCTTGGGTTTTTGTCAGCAGTTTGGAGAGGTTAGTAGCAGAGCAGATTAAGGTAGAATCATCTGCATATTAAATAATTTTTGTGTCAGGAATAGCAGTGTGAAAGTTATTGATGAAAATGTTGAAAAGCATGGGCCGAAGGATGGATCCCTGAGGAACTCCAGTTGGGGTAGGTAAGAAGGAAGAGGTGGACTTCTTCCATTTGACTGCCTGAGATCTGTCAGATAGATAGCCGGAGAACCAGGATAATGTTTTTGGTGAGAGGTGAAGGTTTGAGAGATGGCTGAGTAAGTGCTTGTGGGAAATGGTGTCAAATGCCTTAGACAGATCTAGTAGTACAGTAGAAACTAGGTGGGCTGAGTTTCGGGCTTGATTGACAGTTTCAAGGAAGGAGAGAAGAGCGGTAATGGTGCTGTGGGCAGGGCGGAAGCCATGCTGAGTGGGTGTGAGGAGACTGTTTTGGGTCAGGAATGGCATAAGTTGGTGGTGGATGCACTTTTCAAGGATTTTGGAGAGTGGAGAGAGCAGGGCAATAGGGCGGAAATTAGAGACACTGGTATTTTTGCCACCTTTGTGTAGAGGTATGATATAAGCTGTGTGCCAAAGTTTAGGGACATAGGATTCATTTATGGATCTGTTTATGATGATGCTAATTGGGAGAGCAATACCATCAGCAGCATAATTTAGGTAGCAGGGGGGAATATTGTTAGGAGTGTTAGTACATGGTTTAAGTTTGGATAGGAGTCTTTATGAAGTTAGTGGAGATGGGTTAGAGCTCAAACAGTAGAGGAGGGTTGTTAGATGGGTTTGAGGGGGAAGTGTGATGGGCAGTTGGGTTATTGTTAGGAAAGGATTTGGTAAGGGCAGAGATGGATTTGGTGAAAAAAGAACTGAATTCAGAGCCTAGTTCCAGATTGGATTTACTTGGGTCTGGACAGGGATTATTCTTTGAGCCTGGATGGAGGAGCAATTTTATTGAGTTCCAGAATTGCTTTGGGTTTTTATTGTTATTGGACTGGAGTGTGATATAGTAGGATTTGTTGTCCTTGGTTATTAGCTGTTTTGCAAGGTTACAAAGCTGTTTATATTGAAGCAGGGTATTGGGCAGTTTATTATTTTGGTAGAGCTTCCAAAGTTTGTCCCTTTGGTGCATGACCTGTTTTGTTTGTTTGGATAGCCATGGAGCTATGTTAGTTTTTATTCTTTTATATCGTAAGGGGCTAGGGAGTTTAGGGTGTCAGGGAAGATAGAGTTGAAGTAGTCTAAGGCTTTGTCAAGGGGAAGGGTATTTACAGATTGCCAGTTCATTTGTTTGAATATGTTTGAGAAAGTTGTAGGGTTAAAGTTAGTGAGGTTACAAGTATGAATGTATTGATGCTGGTATGGGGAAGAGTTAGTGGAGTGATGGATGAAGGCTGGGAGGTGGTCACTAATGGTATCAGGAATTGTGCCAGAGTTAGTTATTTTATTAGGATTTGAGACTAAGATCCAATCTAAAATGGTTCCAGGGGGATTAGTTGTATTTGGTCGAGTGATAGTGTGGATTAATTGGGTAAAGTTGTAGAAATTGATGGATAGGGATGGTGAGTGGCTGATGATTTTATTCCAGTCAATATTAATGTCACCTAGAATATAAGTTTCATAGTTAATATTGGTGGATGCCCATAGGAGGATTTCTTCGAGAGTTGAGCAATTGTTACCAGGTGAGGTTTAGTGGGCAATGAAGCATATATTTTTGTGCTTGTTTAGCTTTAGTAGTCCAGCATTTAGCTCAGTGTTTTGGAATTTTGGGATTGGAATTTGGAGGGGAATTAAGTTGAGGAGGTTAGAGTAGACTAAGGCAGTGCCACCACCTTTTTTAACTAGTCGGTCGTTTCTGAGAATATTAAATCCTGGGGGTAGGATTTCTGAGTCAGAGATGAAGGGTTTAAGCCATGTTTCGGATATAGCTAGAATGTGAGGTTGGTTGTGGCTTAGCCAAGTGTGGAATTGGTGGGTTTTGTTACTAAGACTTTGTGCATTGATGGTGAAGATCTTTAGGTTATTAATATGGGAGGGAGAGATTGAGGGGTTGGTGTTGTTGTTACAGTGTGTGGGACCAGGGTTGGGATGGATATCTCCGGCAAAGATTATGTTGTTACAGGCAAAATCATTTAGCCATTTGGGTTTGTTGTGTATGTGTTTAGGGAGAGTTGAGATTAGGTTAGGTGAACATATGTTAACTTTGCAGGGGAGGAGGAAGGTTTTAGGGTGGAATAGGTGCATTGGGTTGTGTTGAATGAGGAAGGGGGAGATAGAGTGGAAATGAGGGTAATAGTGAGGATGAGGTGGGATTAGTGTGGAGGTTACTTTTGTAGGTAATATTGGGCGAGTAGAGGAGGAAAATGAGCTAGTATAGAATAAGGGAATTAGGAAAAGAGAAAAGAAGCAGTGGACATGGAGGGTGTGGTGTTTTATGGAGACCATGTTGAAGAGGAGAGAGAGAGATTGATATGTGTGGATTTGTAGGGGAGAGAAGGCTGTGGAAGAAAGGGGTTTTATAAGGAAAAGGTGTTAAAGTAGGAGTTAAGTGAGAGAGGAGGAGGGAGTAGGAGATGGGTGGAGTATAAGTGGAAGAGTATTGGTGTGGAGATAATTGGTGGGAGGTATTGTGATGTGGATAGATATTGGGTAGTGGGGATAAGAGGGAGGGGCTAGAGAAGTATAAAGGTAATTGTTCAGGGGTGGGTGGGAATTGGGGGTAGGGTAGGGGAGCGGAGTGAGCCTGCAGGGCGAACGGAGCGGGAAGAGCTGGAGAGAAGGTGGCTGGCAGAAACAAATCAGCCAGCTATGGGATAAAAGAAAGACTATGAAATACTGAACCAGCAGAGGTAGGTCTGGGCTGGAGAGTGTGAGGGGGGAAAGGCAGTAGAGCAAAGCATAGGGTAAAGCAGGCCAGAGGGGTAAGTAAGTAGCGAGTAGAATAGGAAAGAGTGTAGACTTATAGGAAAATGGAGGAACAGTGCCACCTAGTGGTACAAAAAGTATGTGTCATAGAGCTTAGTGGGTAAGAGAGTAAAGGGGTAAGCTGAAAAAAGAGCTCAGTAGGCTGCTTGGCTAGTGCAGGAAAAGTTCGGGAGCTGTGGTAGTGAGCACAGGTAGTAATTAAGTTAACAGATGACAATACATACACTTTATATATCTTGAGAGGGGCTATCGGTTTGAAGCTCTTTGAGGGGTTCTAGCAGAGTCTCGCTGTAGAATCTCTTATAGGGGAAGGTTTCAGTGGATGCAGTGAAGGGGTGGAATGTAGCTCGCACAGCTGTAGAGAGAAGAGCAGAATAATACAACCATTAGTAGTGAGGCAGGGGAGAGGGAAAACAAATAGGCACAGAAGGCTACAGAAAGAGATGAATACAGTAGGCTAGAGGAGAAAGAGAACGAGGCTAGAATAAAGGAAGGAGGAGGGAGTGTAGAGAGAGCAGAAAGAGACAGTGGAGAAAATAGTAGAACATCAAATGTAGAGAGCTGATAATAAAGCAAACAGGGTAAACCCAAACCTTTGTAGCAGTTGTTAAATGAAAGCAGTTGTTACTTTAAGGCAGATAATCAAGTAGCTATTCATGTTCACATCAAACAGGGTAAACCAAAACCTGTGTAGCAGTTATTAAATGAAAGCAGTTGTTACTTTAAGGTAGATAATCAAGAAGCTATTAATGTTCACATCAAACAGGGTAAACCAAAACCTTTGTAGTTGTAGCACTTATTAAATTGAAGCAGTTGTTACTGTAAGGCAAATAAGCAAGTAGCTATTAATGTTTACATCATTTATAAAATGGCACAGTAGATGGCAATAAAGTTAAGAGATTAAAACTAAACTTTCTGTGGCACTTGTTAAATATAGCAGTTGTTGCTTAAGGCAAAAATCAGGTAGCTGTTTTACTTTTATCACAGTTTTAAATAACACAGTAGAATGCATCAGGACAATTCCAGGTGGTAATGCCAGTAGATATAATAGTTCATCGACTACATTGTTTGAATAGGTTGCAAAAATGTAGTTCAGCCTTAACACAAGATGTAACACTTATATGGCAAGAGAAGCCCTCTAGGCTAGGAGCTAAGCACACAGAATATCAATGAAATGAAACTACCCCTACTGCTACCAATGGCTGACTTCTAAAAAGTTCTCTGTAGAGACACAGAGACCAACATTTTCAATTCAAATAATATTCAGTGAAAAAGTAAATAAAATGCAGTACTATATGAAAAAGTGCAGATAAAAGTGTACTTAAATTCACTAATATGTCTGGTTGACTGCAGGGATATCTTAGCCAGCCAAAGGTCAGATATTTTAGTAGCAATAGCACAAGATGCAGCACTTATATGGCAAGAGAAGCCCTCTAGGTTAGAAGCTAAACACACGGAATATCAGTGAAATGACTACCAATGGCTAACTTCTAACAAGTTCTCTGTAGAGACACAGAAACCAAAAGTGTCATTTCAATTAATATTCACTGAAAAAATAAATTAATAAAATGCAGTACTATATGTAAAAGTGCAGATAAAAGTGTACTTGAATTTGCTTATATGTCCAGTTGACTGCAGGTAGACCTTAGCCAGCCAAAGCTCAGATATTTTTGCAGAAATAGCACAAGATGTAACGCGTATATGGCAAGAGAAGCCCTCTAGGCTAGGAGCTAAACGTACAGAGTATCAATGAAATGAAACCACCCCCTACTGCTACCAATGGCTAAGTTCTAAAAAGTTCTCTGGAGAGAGACAGAGACCAAAAGTTTCAATTCAGTTGATATTCAGTGAAAAAAAAATGCAGTACTATATGAAAAAGTGCAGATAAAAGTGTACTTAAATTTGCTTATACTTCCAGTTGACTGTAAGTAGATCTTAGCCAGTCAAAGGTCAGATATTGCAGCAAAAATCACACAAAATGTAACACATATATGGCAAGAGAAGCCCTCTCTCATCTAGCAGCTAAACACACAGAATATCAATGAAATGAAACTACCCCCTACTGCTACCAATGGCTAACTTCTAAGAAGTTCAATATAAAGACACAAAGACCAACATTTTCAGTTAAATTAATATTTAGTAAAAAACAAAAATAAAATGCAGTACTATATGAAAAAGTGCAAATAAAAGTGTACTTAAATTCGGTTACACATCCAGTTGACTGCAGGTAGATCTTAGTCGGCCAAAGCTAAGAGATTTTAGAAGAAATATCACAAGAGGTAACACTCATATGGCATGGTAAGCTCTCTAGGCTAGGAGCTAAACACACAAAATATCAATGAAATGAATTTACCCCCTACTGCTACCAATGGCTAACTTCTAACAAATTCTCTGTAGAGATCAGAGACCACAATATTCAATTCATTACTATTCAGTGAAAAAAAAGTAAAATGCAGTAATATGTGAAAAAGTGCAGATAAATGTGTACTTAAATTCACTTATATGTCCAGTTGACTGCAGGTAGATCTTAGCCAGCCAATGCTCAGATATTTTAGCAGCAATAGCACAAGATGTAACACCTTATATGGCAAGAGAAGCCCTCTAGGTTTGAAGCTAAACACACAGAATAAAAATAAAATGACTACCAATAGCTAACTTCTATCAAGTTCTACGTAGGGACACAGAGACCAAAATTTTCAATTCAGTTAATATTCAGTGAAAAAATAAATAAATAAAATGCAGTACTATATGAAAAAGTGCAGATAAAAGTGTACTTAAATTCGCTTATATGTGTAGTTGACTTTGATCTTAGTCAGCGAAAGCTCAGATATTTTAGCAGAAATAACACAAGATGTAACACTTATATGGCAAGAGAAGCCCTCTAGGCAAGGAGCTAAACACACAGAATATCAATGAAATAAAACTTCCCCCAACTGCTAACAATGGCTAACTTCTAATAAGGTGTCTGTAGAGACAGAGAGACCAAAATGTTTAATAAATTTAATATTCAGTGAAAAAATAAATAAATAAAATGCGGTAGTATATGAAAAATTGCAGATAAAACTGTACTTAAAATCGCTTATACGTCCAGTTGACTGCAGGTAGATCTTAGCCAGCCAAAGCTCAGATATTTTAGCAGAAATAACACAAGATGTAAATCTTATATGACAACAGAAGCCCTCTAGGCTAGGAGCTAAACACACAGAATATCAGTGAAATGAAACTACCCCCTAATGATACCAATGGCTAACTTCTAACAAGTTCTCTGTAGAGACACAGAGACCAAATGTTTCAATTCAGTTAATATTCTGTGAAAAAGAAAATAAATAAAATGCAGTACTATATGAAAAAGTGCAGATAAAAGTGTACTTAAATTTGCTTATATGTCCAGTTGACTGCAGGTAGATCTTAGCCAGCCAAACCTCAGATATTTTAGCAGGACTACCACAAGATGTAACACTTATATGACAAGAGAAGCCTTCAATGCAGGAGCTAAACACACAGAAAATCAATGAAATGAAACTACCCGCTACTGCTACCAATGTCTAACTTCTAACAAGGTCTGTAGAGACACAGAGACCATAATTTTCAATTCAATTAATATTCAGTGAAAAAGTAAATAAAATGCAGTACTATGTCAAAAAGTGCAGATAAAAGTGTACATAAATTCACTTATATGTCCAGTTGACTAGAGGTAGATCTTAGCCAGCCAAAGCTCAGATATTTTAGCAGAAATAACACAAGATGGAAATCTTATATGGCAACAGAAGCCCTCTAGGCTAGGAGCTAAACACACACAATTTCATTGAAATGAAATTACCCCCTACTGCTACTAATGGCTAACTTCTAACAAATCCTCTGTAGAGACACAGAGACAAAACGTTTCAATTCAATTAATTTTCAGTGAAAAGATAAATAAATAAAATGCAGTACTATATGAAAAAGTGCAGATAAAAGTGTACTTAAATTCACTTATACATCCAGTTGCCTGCAGGTAGATCTAAGACAGCCAAATCTCAGGTATTTTAGCAGAAATACCACAAGATGTAACACTAATATGGCAAGAGAAGTCCTCTTCGCTAGTAGCTAAACACACAGAATATCAATGAAATTAAACTACCCCCTACTGCTACCAATGGCTAACTTATAACAGGTTCTCTGTAGAGACAGAGACCAAAATGTTCTATTCAATTAATATGCGGTGAAATAATAAATAAAATTCAGTACTATGTCAAAAAGTGCAGATAAAAGTGTACTTAAATTCACTTATACATCCAGTTGACTGGAGATAGATCTTAGCCAGCCAAAGCACAGATATTTTAGCAACAATTTCATAAGATGTAACACTTTATATGGCAAGAGAAGCCCTCTAGGTTAGGAGCTAAACACACAGAACATCAATGAAATGACTACCAGTAGCTAACTTATAAGAAGTTCTCTGTGGAGACACAAAGACCAAAATTTTCAATTCAATTAATATTCACTAAAAAAATAAATAAATAAAATGCAGTACTATATGAAAAAGTGCAGATAAAAGTGTACCTAAATTCGCTTATATGTGTAGTTGATTGCAGGTTGATCTTAGCCAGCCAAAGCTCAGATATTTTAGCAGAAATAACACAAGATGTAACACTTATATGGAAAGAGAAGCCCTCTAGGCTAGGAGCTAAACACACAGAATATCAATGAAATAAAACGTCCCCCATGTGCTACCAATGGCTAACTTCTAACAAGGTCTCTGTAGAGACAGAGAGACCAACATTTTCAATTCATTTAATATTCAGTGAAATAATAAATAAATAAAATGCAGTAGTATATGAAAAAAGTGCAGATAAATGTGTACTTAATATCGCTTATACGTCCAGTTGACTGCAGGTTGATCTTAGCCAGACAAAGCTCAGATATTTTAGCATAAATAACACAAGATGTAACACTTATATGACAAGAGAAGCCCTCTAGGCAAGGAGCTAAACACACAGAATATCAATGAAATGAAACTACCCCTACTGCTACCAATGGATAACTTCAAACTAGTTCTCTGTAAAGACACAGAGACCAAAATTTTAAATTCAGTTAATATTCAGTGAAAAAATAAATAAAATGCAGTACTATATGAGAAAGTGCAGATGAAAGTGTACTTGAATTCACTTATATGTCCAGTTGATTGCAGATAGATCTTAGCCAGCCAAAACTCAGATATTTTAGCAGAAATTACAAAAGATGTAACACTTATTTTGCAAGAGAAGCCCTTTTGTCTAGGAGCTAAACAGATAGAATATCAATGAAATGAAACTACCCCCTACTGCTAACAATGGCTAACTTCTAACAACTTCTCTGTAGAGACATAGAGACTAAAATTTTTTAATTCAGTTAATATTCAGTGGAAAAATAAATAAATAAAATGCGATACTGTATGGAAAAGTGCAGATAAAAGTGTACTTAAATTTGCTTATACGTCTACTTGATTGCAGGTAGATCTTAGCCAGCCAAAGCTCAGATATTTTAGCAGAAATAACACAAGATGTAACACTTATATGGCAAGAGAAGCCCACTATGCTTGGAGCTAAACACACAGAATATTAATGAAATGAAACTACCCCCTACTGCTACCAATGGCTAACTTCTAACAAGTTCTCTGTAAAGATACTGAGACTAACATTTTCAATTCAGTTAATATTCCGTGAAAAAATATCCGTTTTCAATCAGTAAAATGCAGTACTATTTGAAAAAGTGCAGACAAAATTGTACTTAAATTCGCTTATACATCCAGTTGACTGCAGGTAGATCTTAGCCAGCCAAAGCTCAGCTTTTTTATCTGAAATACCACAAGGTGTAACTCTTATATGGCAAGAGAAGTCCTCTAGGCTAGGAGCTAAACACACAGAATATCAGTGAAATGAAACTACCCCCTACTGCTACCAATGGCTAACTTCTAACAAGTTCTCTGTAGAGACACGGAGACCAGAATTTTCAATTCAATTTATACTCAGTGAAAAAATAAATAAATAAAATGCAGTAGTATAGTACGAACCTATGAACTTATGAATATGAAAAAGTGCAGATAAAAGTGTATTTAAATTCGCTTATTCGTCCAGTTGACTGCAAGTAGAACTTAGCCAGCCAAAGCTCAGATATTTTAGCAGAAATAACACACAATGTAACACTTATAACGCAAGAGAAGCCCTTTAGGCTAGGAGCTAAACACACAGAATATCAATGAAATGAAACTACCCCGTACTGCTACCAACTGCTAACTTCTAACAAGTTCTCTGTAGAGACACAGAGGCCAGAATTTTCAATTCAGTTAATATTCAGTGAAAAAATAAAAGGCAGTACTATATAAAAAAGTGCTGACAAAAGTGTACTTAAATTGGCTTATACTTCCAGTTGACTGCAGGTAGATCTTAGCCAGCCAAAGCTAAGATATTTTAGCAGAAATAGCACAAGATGTAACGTGTATATGGCAAGAGAAGCCCTCTAGGCTAGGAGCTAAACACACAGAATATCAATGAAATGAAACCACCCCCTACTGCTACCAATGGCTAAGTTCTAAAAAGTTATCTGGAGAGAGACAGAGACCAAAAGTTTCAATTCAGTTAATGTTCAGTGAAAAAATAAATAAGAAAAATGCAGTACTATATGAAAAAGTGCAGATAAATGTGTACTTGAATTCGCTTATATGTCCAGTTGACTGCAGGGAGATCTTAGCCAGCCAAAGCTCAGATATTTTAGCAGAAATACCACAAGATGTAATATTTATATGGCAAGAGAAGCCCTCTAGGCTTGGAGCTAAGTACAAAGAATATCAATGAAATGAAACAACCCCCTACTGCAGCCAATGGCTATCTTCTAACAAGTTCTCTGTAGAGGCACAGAGACCAAAATTTTTAGATTAATTAATATTCAGTGAAAAAAATAAATAAATAAAATGCAATACTAAATGAAAAAGTGCAGATAAAATTGTCCTTAAATTCGGTTATACGTCTAGTTGACTGCTGACAGATCTTAGCCAGCCAAAGCTCAGATATTTAAGCTGGAATAACACAAGATGTAACACTGATGGCAGGAGAAGCCCTCTAGGCAAGGAGCAATACACACAGAATATCAATGAAATGAAACTGTCCCCTACAGCTTCCAATGGCTAACATCTAACAAGCTCTCTGTAGAAACACAGAGACCACATTTTTCAATTCAATTAATATTCAGTGAAAAAATAAATAAATAAAATGGAGTAGTATAAGAAAAAGTGCAGAGTGTACTTAAATTCGCTTATATGAGTTGTTGACTGCATTTTGATCTTAGCCAGCCAAAGCTCAGATATTTTAGCAGAAATATCACAAGATGTAACACTTATATGGCAAGAGATGTCCTCTAAACCAGGAGCTAAACACACAACATATTAATGAAAGAAAACTTCCCCCTACTGCTACCAATGGCTAACTTAGAGACCAAAATATTAAATTAATTTAATATTCAGTGAAAAATAAATAAATAAAATGCAGTGCTATATGAAAAAGTGCAGAAAAAAGTGTACTTAAATTCGTTTATACATCCAGTTGACTGCAGGTAGATCTTAAGCCAGACAAAGCTCAGATATTTTAGCAGAAATACCACAAGATGGAAATCTTATATGGCAACAGAAGCCCTCTAGGCTAGGAGCTAAACAGACAGAATATCAATGAAATGAAACTACCCCCTACTGCTACCAGTGGCTAACTTCTAACAAATTGTTGGTAGAGACACTGAGACCAAACGTTTCAATTCAGTTAATTTTCAGTGAAAAAGTAAATAAATAAAATGCAGTACAATATGAAAAAGTGCAGATAAAAGTGTACTTAAATTTGCATATACATCCAGTTGGCTGCAGGTAGATCATAGGCAGCCAAAGCTCAGATATTTTAGCAGAAATAACACAAGATGTAACACTTATATGGCAAGAGAAGCTGTCTAAGCTAGGAGCTAAACACAGAGAATTTCAATGAAATGAAACTACCCCCTACTGCTAACAATGGCTATCTTCTAACAAGTTCTCTGTAGAGACACATAGACCAAAATTTTCAATTCAATTAATATTCAGTGAAAAAATAAATAAATAAAATGCAGTACTATATGAAAAACTGCAGATAAAAGTGTACTTAAATTCACTTATACATCCAGTTTACTGCAGGTAGATCTTAGCCAGCCAAAGCTCACATATTTTAGTAGAAATAACACAAGATATTACACTTATATGGTAAGAGAAATCCTCTAGACTAGGAGCTAAACACACAGAATATCAAAGAAATTAAACTACCCCCTACTGCTACCAATGGCTAACTTCTAACAAGTTCTCTGTAGAGACACAGAGACCAAAATTTTCAATTCAGTTAATATTCAGTGAAAAAATAAATAAAATACAGTACTATGTCAAAAAGTGCAGATACAAGTGTACGTAAATTCACTTATTCGTCCAGTTGATTGCAGGTAGATCTTAGCCAGCCAAAGCTCAGATATTTTAGCAGAAATAACACAAGATGGAAATCTTATATGGCAACAGAAGCCCTCTAGGCTAGTTGCTAAACACACAGAATTTCAATGAAATGAAACTACCCCCTACTGCTACTAATGGCTAACTTCTAACAAATTCTCTGTAGAGACACAGAGACCAAACTTTTCAATTCAATTAATTTTCAGTGAAAATATAAATAAATAAAATGCAGTACTATATGAAAAAGTGCAGATAAAAGTGTACCTAAATTTGCTTATACATCCAGTTGCCTGCAGGTAGGTCTAAACCAGCCAAATCTCAGATATTTTAGCCAAAATACCACAAGATGTAACACTTATATGGCAAGAGAAGTCCTCTACGCTACGAGCTAAACACACAGAATATCAATGAACTTAAACTACCCCCTACTGCTACCAATGCCAACTTCTAAATGGTTCTCTGTAGAGACACATAGACCAAAATGTTCAATTCAATTAATATTCAGTGAAAAATAAATAAATAAAATGCAGTACTATATGAAAAAGTGCAGATAAAAGTGTACTTAAATTCACTTATATGTCCAGTTGACTGCAGGTAGATCTTAGCCAGCCAAAGCTCAGATATTTTAGCAGAAATAACACAAGATGTAACACTTATATGGTAAGAGAAGCCCTCTAGGCTAGGAGCTAAACACACAGAATATCAAAGAAATGAAACTACCCCCTACTGCTACCAATGGCTAACTTCTAACAAGTTCTCTGTAGAGACACAGAGACCAACATTTTCAATTCAATTAATATTCAGTGAAAAAATAAATAAAATGCAGTACTATATGAGAGAGTGCAGATAAAAGTGTACTTAAATTGGCTTATACTTCCAGTTGACTGCAGGTAGATCTTAACCAGCCAAAGCTCAGACATTTTAGCAGAAATAACACAAGATGTAACACTTATATGGCAAAAGAAGCCCTCTATGCTAGGAGCTAAACACACAGAATATTAATGAAATGAAACTACCCCCTACTGCTACCAATGGCTAGCTTCTAACAAGTTCTCTGTAAAGATACTGAGACTAAAATGTTCAATTCAGTTAATATTCAGTGAAAAAATATCCATTTTTAATCAATAAAATGCAGTACTATTTGAAAAAGTGCAGACAAAATTGTACTTAAATTTGCTTATACGTCCAGTTGACTACAGGTAGATCTTAGCCAGCCAAAGTTCAGCTATTTTAGCAGAAATAGCAGGCAAGAGAAGTCCTTTAGGCTAGGAGCTAAACACACAGAATATCAATGAAATGAAACTTCCACCTTCTGCTACCAACGGCTAACTTCTAACAAGTTCTGTGTAGCGACACAGAGACAAGCATTTTAATTCAATTAAAATTCAGTGAAAAAATAAATAAAAGGCAGTACTATATGAAAAAGTGCAGATAAAAGTGTACTTAAATTCGCTTATACGTCCAATTGACGGCAGGTAGATCTTAGCCAGCCAAAGCTCAGATATTTTAGCAGAAATAACACATGAATTAGCACTTATATGGCAAGAGAAGCCCTCTAGGCTAGGAGCTAAACACACAGAATATCAATCAAATAAAACGTCCCCCTACTGCTACCAATGGCTAACTTCTAACAAGTTTTCTGTAGAGACACATAGACCAAAATTGTCAATTCATTTAATATTCAGTGAAAAAATAAATAAAATGCAGTACTATATGAAAAAGTGAAGACAAAAGTGTACTTAAATTGGCTTATATTTCCAGTTGACTGCAGGTAGTCTTAGCCAGCCAAAGCTATGATATTTTAGCAGAAATAACACAAGATGTAACACCTATATGGTAAGAGAAGCCCTCTAGGCTAAGAGCTAAACACACAAAGTATTAATAAAATGAAACTACTGCCTACTGCTACCAATGGCTAACTTCTAACAAGTTCTCTGTAGAGACATAGAGACCAAAATTTAAAATTCAGTTTATATTCAGTGAAAAAATAAATAAATAAAATGCAGTACTATATGACAAATTGCAGATAAAAGTGTACTTAAATTTGCTTATACATCCAGTTGGCTGCAGGTAGATCTTAGCCAGCCAAAGGTCTGATACTGTAGCAGAAATCACACAAGATGTAACACTTATATGGCAAGAGAAGCCCTCTAGGCTAGCAGCTAAACACACAGAATATCAGGGAAATGAAATGAAACTACCCCCTACTGCTACCAATGGCTAACTTCTAACAATTTCTCTTTAGAGACAGAGACCAAAATTTTCAATTCAATTAATATTCAGTGAAATAAATAAATAAATAAAATGCAGTGTGTTTAAATTTGATTTTACGTCCAGTACTGCAGGTAGATCTTAGCCAGACAAAGCTCAGATATTTTAGCAGAAATAACACAAGATGTAACACTTACATGACAAGAGAAGCCCTTTAGGCTAGGAGCTAAACACACAGAATATCAATGAAATGAATCTACCCACTTCCACTACCAACGGCTAACTTCTAACAAGTTCTCTGTAGAGACACAGAGACCAGCATTTTCAATTCAATTAATATTCAGTGAAAAAATAAATAAAAGGCAGTACCATATGAAAAAGTGCAGATAAAAGTGTACTTAAATTCGCTTATACATCCTGTTGACTGAAGGTATATCATAACCAGCCAAAGCTCAGATATTTTAACAGAAATAACAGAAGATGTGACACATATATGGCAAGAGAAACCCTCTAAGCTAGGAGCTAAACTCACAGAATATCAAAGAAATGAAACTACCGCTACCAATGGCTAACTTCTAACAAGTTCTCTGTAGAGACACAGATACCAGCATTTTCAATTCAGTTAATATTCAGTGAAAAAATAAGTAAATACTATGCAGTACTATATGAAAAAGTGCAGATAAAAGTGTACTTAAATTCACTTATACATCCAGTTGACTGCAGGTAGATCTTAGCTAGCCAAAACTCAGATATTTTAGCAGCAATAGCACAAGTTGCAACACTTATATGGCAAGAGAAGCCCTGTAGGTTAGGAGCTAAACACACAGAATATCAATGAAATGACTACAAATGGCTAAATAATAACAAGTCCTCTGTAGAGACACAGAGACCAAATATTTAAATTCAATTTTCAGTGAACAAATAAATTAAAATGCAGTACTATATGAAAAAGTGCAGATAAAAGTGTACCTAAATCCACTTATATGTCCAGTTGACTGCAGGTAGATCTTAACCAGACAAATTTAAGATATTTTTGCAGAAATAACACAAGATGTAACACTTACATGGTAAGAAAAGCCCTCTAGGCTAGGAGGTAAACACACAGAATATCAAAGAAATGAAACAACCCCCGACTGATACCAATGGCTAACTTCTAACAAGTTCTCTGTAGAGACACCAAGAGACTGAAATTTCAATTCAATAAATATTCAGTGACAAAATAAATAAAATGCAGTACTATATGAAAAAGTGCAGATAAAAGTGCACTTAAATTCACTTATACGTCCAGTTTACTGCAGGTAGATTTTTGCCAGCCAAAACTCAGGTATTTTAGCAGAAATAACACAAGATCTTATATGGCAGGAGAAGCCCGCTGGGCTAGGGCTAAACACAAAGAATATCAATGAAATGACTAAATCGCTAACTTCTAGCAAGTTCTCTGTAGAGGAACAGAGAACAAAATTTTCATTTCAATTAATATTCAGTGAAAAGTAAATAAACAAAATGCAGTCCTATATGAAAAAGTGCATATAAAAGTGTACTTAAATTTGCTTATACACCCAGTTGACTGCAGGTAGATCTTATTAATAAAGAAGTCAGATATTTTACCAGAAATAACACAAGATGTAACACTTATATGGAAAGAGAAGCCCTCTAGGCAAGGAGCTAAACAAACAGAATATCATAGAAATGAAACAACCCCCTACTGCTTCCAATGGATAACTTCTAACAAGTTCTCTGCAGAGACACAGAGATCAAATTTTCAATTCAATTAATATTCAATGAAACAATAAATAAATAAAATGCAGTACTTTATGAAAAAGTGCAGATAAAAGTGTACTTGAATTCACTTAAACATCCAGTTGACTGCAGGTTGATCTTAGCAAGCCAAAGCTCAGATATTTTATCAGGAATACCACAAGATGTAACACTTATATGACAAGAGAAACCCTATAGGCTAGGAGCTAAACACTCAGAATATCAATGCAATGAAACTACCCCCTTCTGCTACCAACAGCTAACTTCTCACAAATTCTCTGTAGAGACACAGAGACCAGCCTTTTCAATTCAATGAATATTCAGTGACAAAAAAATAAAAGGCAGTACTATATGAAAAAGTGCAGATAAAAGTGTACTTAAATTCACTTATACAACCAGTTGACTGCAGGTAGATCTTAGCCAGCCAAAGCTCAGATATTTAGCAGAAGTAACATACGATGTAACACTTATATGGCAAGAGAAGCCCTCTAGACTTGGAACTAAACACGCAGAATATAAATGAAATTAAACTATCCCCTACTGCTACCAATGGCTAACTTCTAACAAGTTCTCTATAGAGACACACAAAGACCAAAATTTTCAATTCAATTAATATTCAGTAAAAAACTAAATAAAATGCAGTACTATATGAAAACGTGCAGATAAAAGTGTAACATTCGCTCATACGACCAGTTTATAATTTTATTTAATTTATTTCCAGTTGGTTTACCAGGATAGTCCATTGGGCCAAGATGAACCCATTTTCAATGGAGTCCTGGGGAGAAAAGCTCCAGTAAAGGTTACAATAGGTTTTACATTAGATTACAATGTTTACAAGTGAACAAATTAGAGCAAGACATTTCAAGTAGTATGGCTTGAGAAACAAGGTTACAAGTAGGTCTTAGGTTATATTACAACATTTTCAAGTGATACAGCTTAAAGCATAATGTTTCAAGTAGTACAGACAGGTGATGAAAGTTTCAGAAGATGTAATGCTGGTAACGAAAACATTTCTATATATGTACTGAGAGGTCCTAAATCTTGACAAAGCTTGAAAGTATAACACATAATACAGTTTATAAAAAGTTTAGTTAGAACAAGTAGAGAGAGTATGAGTTAGGAGAGGCAGTAGAGGAAGTTAGCAGAAGGGAGGGAAAAAGGAGTTTGCCAGTTTATATTATGATGGATGAGAACAGGAGCATTCCCACTGGGATAGTAGGTGAGAGTGAAGAGATTTTTTTGAAAGTGAAGTGGTTAGAGATGATACGAATGGATGGGGTTAGGGAGTTCCAGAGATGTGCTAGGCCATTGGATAGGAGATTTTTACCTGGGATACGAGTTGGTTTATGCAATTCTATTAGATTTTGGTTGTTAGATCTTAGTACTCTGTTGGGTAGGTGCATTTTAAAGGCAGAGGAAAGGGATGGACATAGTAGCGGGTTGAAAATGAGTTTATGTGCTAGAGTCAGATGAGTGTAGGTGAGATGGTTGCAAAGTTCTAGCCATTTTAGTTTGTGGAGAGAAGAACAGTGGTGGCTAGATGATTTGTGGCTAATAGCGAATTTGGCGATTTTGTTGTAACATGAGGAAAGTTGTGTTTTAAGGAAGATTGTAGGTTAGTTAAGAGTGGGGCTCTGTAGAGAAGGAGGGATAAGAAATGAGGTAGAGAGTGATTTTGGTAGAGGTGTGAGTACTTGATTTTGTCGATAGAGCATGCCTAATCTTTGATGGGTTTTTTTGATATTTAGTTGTAGGTGGGAGTTGAATTTAAGCTTACTATCAATTTGGACCCCAAGTAATTTAGTCTCAGACACCAGTTCTAGAGATGTGGTTTTATTACTAGTGATACAAAAACTGTTTGTATTGATAGAGGTGACTTTAGAGGAGTGAATACCATTAATTTGGTTTTAGAGGCATTTAGTGCTAGGTGATTTCTTTTCATCCATTGTTCTGTGATTGAGAATGCATCTTGTGTAAGTTTTTGCAGCATGGGGAGGGATGTGGCAGAACAGATAATATTTGAATCATCTGCATATTGGATGATATTTGAGAAAGGAATAGAATTATGGAAGTTATTTATGGATATATTAAAGAGTAGAGGACCTAGTATGGAACCTTGAGGAACTCCAGCTGGGGTAGCAAGGAAAGAAGAGGTGGCCTTTTTCCATTTTACTGATTGATATCTATTAGATAAGTAACTGGAGAACCAGTTCAGAGAAGAAGAAGACAGGTTAAGCTGAGAGAGTTTAGTTAGAAGAAGTTTGTGAGAGATAGTGTCAAAGGCCTTAGAGAGGTCCAAGTAGGGTAGAGACAATATGACCAGAGTCTCGGGCTTTGTTTACAGTTTCCAGGAAGGAGAGGAGGGCTGTCATAGTGCTATGACCAGGTCTAAAACCATGCTGTGTTGGAGTTAGTAGGTGATTGTTTACGGGATATGGTAGGAGTTGTAGTTGGATACATTTTTCTAGGAGTTTAGAAATGGGAGATAGGATAGCGATGGGTCGGAAATTAGTTGTATTGTTATTATTACCACCTTTATGTAAGGTATACTTGAAAGCCTTTCCCAGATTTGGGGTACTATGCTTTCTTTGATAGAGCGGTTTATTAGGATACTAATGGGGTAGGCAATGGCTTCTGCAGCTATGCTAAGAAAGTATGATGGGATGTTGTCAGGGGCATTAGAGCATGGCTTAAGTTTTTGAAGGAGTTTTTTATGGTGGATATGGGTATATGTTTGAAAGAAAAAGGAGAGGAAGGGGTATAGAGGGTATTAGAGAATGGTGATAGTGAAGAAGAAGAGAGTGTAGTAGTAGTGGAGGTAGAAGTGTTAGTAGAGGAAGTTGAGGGTAAAATGGAAGGAGTGGTGTTGTCAGAGAATGTTGAGGTTAATTTAGAAATAGAATTTATGAAGAAAGAGTTAAATTGTGTGGCCAAATCTATGTCAGGAGCACTGGGGTCTGGGCTGGGGTTGTCAATTTTGTAACAGGATTGATAAGGGTGGTTACTCTTTTCCAGAATTTCTGAGGGTTTGTTTTATTGCTGTTTTGGAGTATGGAGAAGTAATTTTGTCGGTCAGTGATAATAAGCTTTTTGACTTTATTTCTAAGTGTTTTATATTCGTTATGAATGAGGGGAGACTTATTTTTCTGGTAGAGTACCCAGATTTTGTTTCTGCGTTGCATGGTGACTAGAGTACTTTTGGTTAGCCAAGGGGCAGTTTTGATTTTTATTCGCTTAGTACGTAGAGGAGCATGGTAGTCAAGAAGGTTTAAGAAGGTTGAGTTGAAGTGGGCAACGGCATTATCTAAAGGTAGAGTTTTTAGAATGTTCCAATTTATAGCTTTTAAAGAGTCTGAGAAGGTTATAGGGTTGAAGTTTTTTGGTTCACGAGTAGTAATATAATTATTTGTTTGGTGTATGGGTGAAGGGAGTCGGTATGTGAATGTGGGTAGGTGGCCTCTAAGAGGGTCTGGAAGTGTACCATTGTCAGAGAAATAATGAGGGTGGGAGACTAAAATCCAGTCTAAAATGCTGCCACTGGATAGGTTTTGAGGGGTGGGTTGTGGAGTTAATTAGCTGTGAGAAGATATAAAGGTTGATGTTAAGAGGGTTTGTGGGAGATTGAATGGAGGACCAATTGATATTCATGTCTCCCACGATTATTATTTCATTAGTAATGTTAGTGGATAGCTAGAACAGGATGTCTTTGAGTGTAGTAATATTATCACCGGGGTGAATGTAAGGGTGGCTATACATATGTGTTTGTGTATATTAACCTGAAATAATGCTAGGAGTAATTCAGCATTATTGAATTGGGGAATAGGTTTGTTATATGGAGTAACTGATAAGGAGGATGAGCATAGGAGATCTACTCCACCTCCTTTTTATGGGTTCTGTCTTATCTTATGATTGAGTAGTTGGGTGGTGTTATCTCAGAGTCTTTTATGTGGGGTTTTAACCAAGTTTCAGAGATGGATAGAAAGTCTGGTTTGTTGTGTGTGAACCAGGCATGGAGGTTTGGGATTTTGCTCACTATACTTTGGGAGTTTAGGGAGGTGAATAGTATGGACTTGTCTCTAGTGGATGAGGTGGTGGGACCAGGATTAGGGTGAATATTTCCAGATAATAGTGTAGTAATTAGATATAGGATTGGGTTGGATAGGTATTTGGACTGTTTAGAATATGGGTTAGGCTTTATTATGGTGATGAGGGGTTTGTTAGTTGCTCTGGTGGTAGAATGTTTATGAAGGGTGATAAGTTTACAAGGGAAGAATAGATGGTTGCTTATATCATATAGGTGAGGAGATATTATGGTGTGAGAGTTTAACATAGGTGAGTTGAGATGGTTGGTTACATGAAAGGATTGTGAGTGATTAATATGATTGGGCTGGGTGAGGTAGTAAATGTAGGATATGTTGAGGAGAAGTAAAAGCAGAGTGGAGAAGGTTTAGAGATCATAATGATGATGTAGTTAAAGATGGTTCTTGAGAGTTGGTATGTAGTTGCTGAGTAAACTATAGGTGTAAGAGTGTTGTATGTATAGAGGTTTAGCTATGTTTCTAATTATTCTGATGGAGGGTAGCTATGTTTCTGATTATTCTGATGGAGTGGAGATTTTGAGTGATATTTGACTATTGGCTGCAGGTTGATCTTAGCCAGCCAAAGCTCAGATATTTTAGCAGAAATAGCACAAGATGTAACACTTATATGGCAAGAGAAGCCCTCTAGGCTAGGAGCTAAACACACAGAATATCAAAGAAATGAAACTACCCCCTACTGCTACCAATGGCTAACTTCTAACAAGTTCTCTGTAGAGACACAGAGACCAAAATGTTCAATTCAATTAATATTCAGTGAAAAAATAAATAAATAAAATGCAGTAGTATATGAAAAAGTGCAGATAAAAGTGTACTTAAATTCGCTTATACGTCCAGTTGACTGCAGGTAGATCTTAGCCAGCCAAAGCTCAGATATTTTAGCAGAAATAACACAAGATGTAACACTTATATGGTAAGAGAAGACCCTAGGCTAGGAGCTGAACACACAGAATATCAAAGAAATGAAACTACCCCTACTGCTACCAATGGCTAACTTCTATCAAGTTCTCTGTAGAGACACAAAGACCAAAATATTTAATTCAATTAATATTCAGTGAAAAACAAAATAAAAAACAATGCAGTACTATATGAAAAAGTGCAGATAAAAGTGTACTTAAATTCACTTATACTTCCAGTTGACTGCAGGTAGATCTTAGCCAGCCAAAGCTCAGATATTTTAGCAGAAATAACACAAGATGTAACACTTATATGGTAAGAGAAGCCCTCTAGGCTAGGAGCTAAACACACAAAATATCAAAGAAATGAAACTACTCCCTACTGCTACCAATGGCTAACATCTAACAAGTTCTCTGTAAAGACACAGAGAACAACATTTTCATTTCATTTAATATTCAGTGAAAAAATAAATAAATAAAATGCAGCACTATATGAAAAAGTGCATATAAAAGTGTACTTAAATTTGCTTATATCCAGTTGACTGCAGATAGATCTTAGCCAGCCACAGCTCTGATATTTTAGCAGAAACAACAGAAGATGTAACACTTATATGGTAATAGAAGCCCTCTAGACTAGGTGCTAAACACACAGAATATCAAAAAAATGAAACTACCTCTACTGCTACCAATGGCTAACTTCTAACAAGTTCTCTGTAGAGACACAGAGACCAAAATTTTCAATTCAATTAATATTCAGTGAAAAAATAAATAAAATGCAGTACTATATGAAAAAGTGCAGATAAAAGTGTACTTAAATTTGCTTATACTTCCATTTGACTGCAGGTAGATCTTAGCAAGCCAAAGCTCAGATATTTTAGCAGAAATAACACAAGATGTAACACTTGTATGGTAAGAGAAGCCCTCTAGACTAGGAGCTAAACACACAGAATATCAAAGAAATAAAACTACCCCTAATGCTACCAATGGCTAACTTCTAACAAGTTCTCTATAGACACACAGAGATCAAAATTTTCAATTCAATTATTATTCGGTGAAAAAATAAATAAAATTCAGTACTATGAGAAAAAGTGCAGATAAAAGTGTACTTAAATTTGCTTATATGTCCAGTTTACTGCACGTAGATCTTAGCCAGCAAAAGCTCAGATATTTTAGCAGAAATAACACACGATGTAACACTTATATGGTAAGAGAAGCCCTCTAGGCTAGGAGTTAAACACACAGAATATCAATGAAATGGAACTACCCCCTATTACTACCAATGGCTAACGTTTAACATATTGTCTGTAGAGACACAGAGACCAAAGTTTTGAATTCAGTTAATAGTCAGTGAAAAAAATAAATAAATAAAATGCAGTAGTATAGTACTAACCTATGAACCTAATTTATAAAGTTGATCTCATTAAGCATAGTTGTGTAGATTGTTAGTTGAGGAGGAGTTACACTATAAAAGAGAGGAGTTATAGGAGCTTGGTTACTGAAGGTTAATAAGTATAAAGACTATTGGAGATTATAGACATGGAAAGAAGGGACTAGGGAGAGCATATGGTATTTAAGGCATGTAATAAAAGCTGAGTTAAGTTAGGAGTAAGAGTTAAGGAGTTGTAGGAGGGTGGGTATAGGTATAAGACTATGGGGAGATTGTAGAGAGTTAAAGTATGGAAAGAAGGGACCCCTAGGGAGATTAAGTATGGTGGAAGCAGGTGCATTTCCATTTAGTGGACAGGTGTTTAAAAGCTGGGTTTTGAAGTTGTCAGAGTTAGGAGTGGTTCTTAGTGAGGGTGGGGAGGGAATTCCATTTTTGCCTTGAGCATATGAGAGGAGAACCTGGCCAGCAGGATGCTTAGGTTTATGGATAGTAATTAGATTGTGATGCTCTGATCTGACTCTTCTATTAGGAATATAAGAGGGAAGGATATTAGCTAGAGCAGGGCATTTTGTAGGATGAAATGCAAGTCTATGTGCTGTGGATAGTTGCAGGTAGTCAAAGGTGGTTTGAAAGTTCGAGCCAATGTAATGATTTAAGGGTGAGGCAGTGGTGGGTGGAATTTTTTGAATTTGTGGCAAATTTAGAGATTTTATTGTAGCAGTTTTCTAGTTTGAGGTTGTATAGGCAGACAGGTTGGTTAGGAGAGAGCCCCATATAATAAGGAAGGGAGAAGATATGTAGTGGCTAGAGTATGTCCAGTGGACTGAGAGAAAGCGATTGCTCCTATACAACATACCTAGCTTTTGGTGTTTTTTAAATATTTTGTTGTATATGGATTGTCGAACTTGAGGTTTTAGGTCCACAGTTATGCCTAGGAGTTTGCAGAAGACACCACTTCTATGGGTGAGTTAGTTTGGCTAAGAACTTTGAAATCATTTTTGTTGAATGAAAAGGTCTTTAGAGGGGAATAGTAGGATTTTAGATTTATTTGCATTGAGAGAGAGGTGGTTATGGTGCATCCAGTTTACTGATGTGGAGAATGCAGCTTGGGTTTTGTCAGCAGTTTGGAGAGGTTAGTAGCAGAGCAGATTAAGGTAGAACTATCTGCATATTAAATAATTTTTGTGTCAGGAATAGCAGTGTGAAAGTTATTGATGAAAATGTTGAAAAGCATGGGCCGAAGGATGGATCCCTGAGGAACTCCAGTTGGGGTAGGTAAGAAGGAAGAGGTGGACTTCTTCCATTTGACTGCCTGAGATCTGTCAGATAGATAGCCGGAGAACCAGGATAATGTTTTTGGTGAGAGGTGAAGGTTTGAGAGATGGCTGAGTAAGTGCTTGTGGGAAATGGTGTCAAATGCCTTAGACAGATCTAGTAGTACAGTAGAAACTAGGTGGGCTGAGTTTCGGGCTTGATTGACAGTTTCAAGGAAGGAGAGAAGTAATGGTGCTGTGGGCAGGGCGGAAGCCATGCTGAGTGGGTGTGAGGAGACTGTTTTGGGTCAGGAATGGCATAAGTTGGTGGTGGATGCACTTTTCAAGGATTTTGGAGAGTGGAGAGAGCAGGGCAATAGGGCGGAAATTAGAGACACTGGTATTTTTGCCACCTTTGTGTAGAGGTATGATATAAGCTGTGTGCCAAAGTTTAGGGACATAGGATTCATTTATGGATCTGTTTATGATGATGCTAATTGGGAGAGCAATACCATCAGCAGCATAATTTAGGTAGCAGGGGGGAATATTGTCAGGAGTGTTAGTACATGGTTTAAGTTTGGATAGGAGTCTTTATGAAGTTAGTGGAGATGGGTTTGAGCTCAAACAGTAGAGGAGGGTTGTTAGATGGGTTTGAGGGGGAAGTGTGATGGGCAGTTGGGTTATTGTTAGGAAAGGATTTGGTAAGGGCAGAGATGGATTTGGTGAAAAAAGAACTGAATTCAGAGCCTAGTTCCAGATTGGATTTACTTGGGTCTGGACAGGGATTATTCTTTGAGCCTGGATGGAGGAGCAATTTTATTGAGTTCCAGAATTGCTTTGGGTTTTTATTGTTATTGGACTGGAGTGTGATATAGTAGGATTTTTTGTCCTTGGTTATTAGCTGTTTTGCAAGGTTACAAAGCTGTTTATATTGAAGCAGGGTATTGGGCAGGTTATTATTTTGGTAGAGCTTCCAAAGTTTGTCCCTTTGGTGCATGACCTGTTTTGTTTGTTTGGATAGCCATGGAGCTATGTTAGTTTTTATTCTTTTATATCGTAAGGGGCTAGGGAGTTTAGGGTGTCAGGGAAGATAGAGTTGAAGTAGTCTAAGGCTTTGTCAAGGGGAAGGGTATTTACAGATTGCCAGTTCATTTGTTTGAATATGTTTGAGAAAGTTGTAGGGTTAAAGTTAGTGAGGTTACGAGTATGAATGTATTGATGCTGGTATGGGGAAGAGTTAGTGGAGTGATGGATGAAGGCTGGGAGGTGGTCACTAATGGTATCAGGAATTGTGCCAGAGTTAGTTATTTTATTAGGATTTGAGACTAAGATCCAATCTAAAATGGTTCCAGGGGGATTAGTTGTATTTGAACAGTCGAAAGATAGTGTGGATTAATTGGGTAAGTTGTAGAAATTGATGGATAGGGATGGTGAGTGGCTGATGATTTTATTCCAGTCAATATTAATGTCACCTAGAATATAAGTTTCATAGTTAATATTGGTGGATGCCCATAGGAGGATTTCTTCGAGAGTTGAGCAATTGTTACCAGGTGAGGTTTAGTGGGCAATGAAGCATATATTTTTGTGCTTGTTTAGCTTTAGTAGTCCAGCATTTAGCTCAGTGTTTTGGAATTTTGGGATTGGAATTTGAGGAATTAAGTTGAGGAGGTTAGAGTAGACTAAGGCAGTGCCACTTTTTAACTAGTCGGTCGCTTGAGAATATTAAATCCTGGGGTAGGATTTCTGAGTCAGAGATGAAGGGTTTAAGCCATGTTTCGGATATAGCTAGAATGTGAGGTTGGTTGTGGCTTAGCCAAGTGTGGAATTGGTGGGTTTTGTTACTAAGACTTTGGCATTGATGGTGAAGATCTTTAGGTTATTAATATGGGAGGGAGAGATTGAGGGTTGGTGTTGTTGTTACAGTGTGTGGGACCAGGGTTGGGATGGATATCTCCGCAAAGATTATGTTGTTACAGGCAAATCCTTTAGCCATTTGGGTTTGTTGTGTATGTGTTTAGGGAGAGTTGAGATTAGGTTAGGTGAACATATGTTAACTTTGCAGGGGAGGAAGGTTTTAGGGTGGAATAGGTGCATTGGGTTGTGTTGAATGAGGAAGGGGAGATAGAGTGGAAATGAGGGTAATAGTGAGGATGAGATGGGATTAGTGTGGAGGTTACTTTTGTAATATTATTGGGCAGTAGAGGAGGAAAATGAGCTAGTATAGAATAAGGAATTAGGAAAAGAAAAGAAGCAGTGGACATGGAGGGTGTGGTGTTTTATGGAGACCATGTTGAAGAGGAGAGAGAGAGATTGATATGTGTGGATTTGTAGGAGAGAAGGCTGTGGAAGAAAGGGGTTTTATAAGGAAAAGGTGTTAAAGTAGGAGTTAAGTGAGAGAGGAGGAGGAGTAGGAGATGGGTGGAGTATAAGTGGAAGAGTATTGGTGGAGATAATTGGTGGGAGGTATTGTGATGTGGATAGATATTGGGTAGTGGGGATAAGAGGGAGGGGCTAGAGAAGTATAAAGGTAATTGTTCAGGGTGGGTGGGAATTGGGGTAGGGGTAGGGGAGAGGAGTGAGCCTGCAGAGGCCAACGGGCCGGGAAGAGCTGGAGAAGGTGGCTGGCAGAAACAAATCAGCCAGCTATGGGATAAAAGAAAGACTATGAAATACTGAACCAGCAGAGGTAGGTCTGGGCTGGAGAGTGTGAGGGGAAAGGCAGTAGAGCAAAAGCATAGGGTAAAAGCAGGCCAGAGGGGGTAAGTAAGTGGCAGTAGAATAGGAAGAGTGTAGACTTATAGGAAAATGGAGGAACAGTGCCACCTAGTGGTACAAAAAGTATGTGTCATAGAGCTTAGTGGGTAAGAGAGTAAAGGGTAAGCTGAAAAAGAGCTCAGTAGGCTGCTTGGCTAGTGCAGGAAAAGTTGGCGCTGTGGTAGTGAGCACAGGTAGTAATTAAGTTAACAGATGACAATACATACACTTTATATATCTTGAGAGGGGCTATCGGTTTGAGAAGCTCTTTGAGGGGTTCTAGCAGAGTCTAAGCAGAATCTCTTATAGGGAAAGGTTTCAGTGGATGCAGTGAAGGGGTGGAATGTATTTCACAGCTGTAGAGAGAAGAGCAGAATAATACAACCATTAGTAGTGAGGAGGCAGGGAGAGGGAAACAAATAGGCACAGAAGGCTACAGAAAGAGATGAATACAGTAGGCTAGAGGAGAAAGAGAACGAGGCTAGAATAAAGGAAGGAGGAGGGAGTGTAGAGAGAGCAGAAAGAGACAGTGGAGAAAATAGTAGAACATCAAATGTAGAGAGCTGATAATAAAGCAAACAGGGTAAACCCAAACCTTTGTAGCAGTTGTTAAATGAAAGCAGTTGTTACTTTAAGGCAGATAATCAAGTAGCTATTCATGTTCACATCAAACAGGGTAAACCAAAACCTGTGTAGCAGTTATTAAATGAAAGCAGTTGTTACTTTAAGGTAGATAATCAAGCTATTAATGTTCACATCAAACAGGGTAAACCAAAACCTTTGTAGTTGTAGCACTTATTAAATTGAAGCAGTTGTTACTGTAAGGCAAATAAGCAAGTAGCTATTAATGTTTACATCATTTATAAAATGGCGCATGTAGATGGCAATAAAGTTAAGAGATTAAAACTAAACTTTCTGTGGCACTTGTTAAATATAGCAGTTGTTGCTTAAGGCAAAAATCAGGTAGCTGTTTTACTTTTATCACAGTTTTAAATAACACAGTAGAATGCATCAGGACAATTCCAGGTGGTAATGCCAGTAGATATAATAGTTCATCGACTACATTGTTTGAATAGGTTGCAAAAATGTAGTTCAGCCTTTAACACAAGATGTAACACTTATATGGCAAGAGAAGCCCTCTAGGCTAGGAGCTAAGCACACAGAATATCAATGAAATGAAACTACCCCTACTGCTACCAATGGCTGACTTCTAAAAAGTTCTCTGTAGAGACACAGAGACCAACATTTTCAATTCAAATAATATTCAGTGAAAAAGTAAATAAAATGCAGTACTATATGAAAAAGTGCAGATAAAAGTGTACTTAAATTCACTAATATGTCTGGTTGACTGCAGGGATATCTTAGCCAGCCAAAGCTCAGATATTTTAGTAGCAATAGCACAAGATGCAGCACTTATATGGCAAGAGAAGCCCTCTAGGTTAGAAGCTAAACACACGGAATATCAGTGAAATGACTACCAATGGCTAACTTCTAACAAGTTCTCTGTAGAGACACAGAAACCAAAAGTGTCATTTCAATTAATATTCACTGAAAAAATAAATTAATAAAATGCAGTACTATATGTAAAAGTGCAGATAAAAGTGTACTTGAATTTGCTTATATGTCCAGTTGACTGCAGGTAGACCTTAGCCAGCCAAAGCTCAGATATTTTTGCAGAAATAGCACAAGATGTAGCGTTATATGGCAAGAAGAGAAGCCCTCTAGGCTAGGAGCTAAACGTACAGAATATCAATGAAATGAAACCACCCCCTACTGCTACCAATGGCTAAGTTCTAAAAAGTTCTCTGGAGAGAGACAGAGACCAAAAGTTTCAATTCAATTAATATTCAGTGAAACAATAAATAAGTAAAATGCAGTACTATATGAAAAAGTGCAGATAAATGTGTACTTAAATTCGCTTATATGTCCAGTTGACTGCAGGGAGATCTTAGCCAGCCAAAGCTCAGATATTTTAGCAGAAATACCACAAGATGTAACACTAATATGGCAAGAGAAGCCCTCTTAGCTAGGAGCTAAACACACAGAATATCAATGAAATGAAACTTCCCCTACGGCTACCAATGGCTAACATCTAACAAGTTCTCTGTAGAAACACAGAGACCAAATTTTTCAATTCAATTAATATTCAGTGAAAAAATAAATAAAATGCAGTACTATATGAAAAAGTGCAGATAAACGTGTACTTAAATTTGTTTATACATCCAGTTGACTGCAGGTAGATCTTAACCAATCAAAGCTCAGATCTGTTAGCAGGAATAGCACAAGATGTAACACTTACATGACAAGAGAAGCTCTCTAGGTTAGGAGCTAAACATATAGAACATCAATGAAATGACTACCAATGGCTAACTTCTAACAGGTACTGTGTAGAGACACAGAGACCAAAAATTTAAATTAAATTTTCAATGAAAAAATAAATTAAAATGCAGTAATATATGAAAAAGTGCAGATAAAATTGCACTTGAATTCCCTTATATGTCGAATTGACTACAGGAAGATCTTAATTAACCAAAGCTCAGATATTTTAGCAGAAATAACACAACATGTAACACTTATATGGCAAAAAAAGCCCTCTAGGCTAGGAGCTAAACACACAGAATATCAATGAAATGAATCTGCCCCCTACTGCTTCCAATGGCTAACTGCTAACAAGTTCTCTGTAGAGACACAGAGACCATAATTTTCAATTCAATTAATATTCAGTGAAAAAATAAATAAATAAAATGGAGTACTATAAGAAAAATTGCAGAAAAGTGTACTTAAATTCGCTTATATGAGTTGTTGACTGCATTTTGATCATAGCCAGCCAAAGCTCAGATATTTTAGCAGAAATATCACAAGATGTAACACTTATATGGCAAGAGATGCCCTCTAAACCAAGAGCTAAACACACAACATATTAATGAAATAAAACTTCCCCCTACTGCTAACAATGGTTAACTTAAAGAGATCAAAATATTCAATTCATTTAATATTCAGTGAAAAAAAAATAAAATGCAGTACTGTATGAAAAAGATCAGATAAAAGTGTACTTAAATTCACTTATATGTCCAGTTGACTGAAGGTAGATCTTAGCCAGCCAAAGCTCAGATATTTTAGCAGAATTAACACAAGATGTAACACTTATATGACAAGAGACTCCCTCTAGGCTAGGAGCTAAACACACAGAATATCAATTAAACAAAACTACCCCCTACTGCTACCAGTGGCTAACTTCTCACAAGTTCTCTGTAGAGACACAAAGATCAAAATTTTCAATTCAATAAATATTCAGTGAAAAAAATAAAATGCAGTACTATATGATAAATTCAGCTAAATTCGCTTATACGTCCAGTTGACTGCAAGTAGATTTTAGCCAGCCAAAGCTCAGATATTTTAGCAGAAATAACACAAGATGTAACACTTATATGGCAAGAAAAGCCCTCTATGCTAGGAGCTAAACACACAGAATATCAATGAAATGATTACCTTTGGGTGACTTCTACAAGTTTTCTGTAGAGACACAGAAACCAAAAGTTTCAATTCAATTATTATTCAGTGAAAAAATAAATAATCAAAATACAGTACTGTATGAAAAAGTGCAGATAAAAGTGTACTTAAATTCGCTTATGCATCCAGTTGACTGCAGGTAGATCTTAGCCAGCCAAAGCTCAGATATTTTAACAGAAATAACACAAGATGTAACACTTATATGGTAAAAGAAGCCCTCTAGGCTAGGAGCTAAACACACAGAATATCAATTAAACAAAACTACCCCCTACTGCTACCAATGACTAACTTCTCACAAGTTCTCTGTAGACACACAAAGACCAAAATTTTCAATTCAGTTGATATTCAGTGAAAAAAAAATGCAGTACTATATGAAAAAGTGCAGATAAAAGTGTACTTAAATTTGCTTATACTTCCAGTTGACTGTAAGTAGATCTTAGCCAGTCAAAGGTCAGATATTGCAGCAAAAATCACACAAAATGTAACACATATATGGCAAGAGAAGCCCTCTCTCATCTAGCAGCTAAACACACAGAATATCAATGAAATGAAACTACCCCCTACTGCTACCAATGGCTAACTTCTAAGAAGTTCAAGATAAAGACACAAAGACCAACATTTTCAGTTAAATTAATATTTAGTAAAAAACAAAAATAAAATGCAGTACTATATGAAAAAGTGCAAATAAAAGTGTACTTAAATTCGGTTACACATCCAGTTGACTGCAGGTAGATCTTAGTCGGCCAAAGCTAAGAGATTTTAGAAGAAATATCACAAGAGGTAACACTCATATGGCATGGTAAGCTCTCTAGGCTAGGAGCTAAACACACAAAATATCAATGAAATGAATTTACCCCCTACTGCTACCAATGGCTAACTTCTAACAAATTCTCTGTAGAGACACAGAGACCACAATATTCAATTCATTACTATTCAGTGAAAAAAAAGTAAAATGCAGTAATATGTGAAAAAGTGCAGATAAATGTGTACTTAAATTCACCTATATGTCCAGTTGACTGCAGGTAGATCTTAGCCAGCCAATGCTCAGATATTTTAGCAGCAATAGCACAAGATGTAACACCTTATATGGCAAGAGAAGCCCTCTAGGTTTGAAGCTAAACACACAGAATAAAAATAAAATGACTACCAATAGCTAGCTTCTATCAAGTTCTACGTAGGGACACAGAGACCAAATTTTTCAATTCAGTTAATATTCAGTAAAAAATAAATAAATAAAATGCAGTACTATATGAACAAGTGCAGATAAAAGTGTACTTAAATTCACTTATATATCCAGTTGACTGCAGGTAGATCTTAGCCAGCCAAAGCTCAGATATTTTACCAGAAATAACACAAGATGTAACACTTATATGGAAAGAGAAGCCCTCTAGGCAAGGAGCTAAACAAACAGAATATCAATGAAATAAAACTTCCCCCAACTGCTAACAATGGCTAACTTCTAATAAGGTGTCTGTAGAGACAGAGAGACCAAAATGTTTAATAAATTTAATATTCAGTGAAAAAATAAATAAATAAAATGCGGTAGTATATGAAAAAGTGCAGATAAAACTGTACTTAAAATCGCTTATACGTCCAGTTGACTGCAGGTAGATCTTACCCAGCCAAAGCTCAGATATTTTAGCAGAAATAACACAAGATGTAAATCTTATATGACAACAGAAGCCCTCTAGGCTAGGAGCTAAACACACAGAATATCAGTGAAATGAAACTACCCCCTAATGATACCAATGGCTAACTTCTAACAAGTTCTCTGTAGAGACACAGAGACCAAATGTTTCAATTCAGTTAATATTATGTGAAAAAGAAAATAAATAAAATGCAGTACTATATGAAAAAGTGCAGATAAAAGTGTACTTAAATTTGCTTATATGTCCAGTTGACTGCAGGTAGATCTTAGCCAGCCAAACCTCAGATATTTTAGCAGGACTACCACAAGATGTAGCACTTATATGACAAGAGAAGCCTTCTAGGCAAGGAGCTAAACACACAGAAAATCAATGAAATGAAACTACCCGCTACTGCTACCAATGTCTAACTTCTAACAAGGTCTGTGTAGAGACACAGAGACCATAATTTTCAATTCAATTAATATTCAGTGAAAAAGTAAATAAAATGCAGTACTATGTCAAAAAGTGCAGATAAAAGTGTACATAAATTCACTTATATGTCCAGTTGACTACAGGTAGATCTTAGCCAGCCAAAGCTCAGATATTTTAGCAGAAATAACACAAGATGGAAATCTTATATGGAAATAGAAGCCCTCTAGGCTAGGAGCTAAACACACACAATATCAAAGAAATGAAATACCCCCTACTGCTACTAATGGCTTATTTCTAACAAGTTCTCTGTAGAGACACAGAGACAAAACGTTTCAATTCAATTAATTTTCAGTGAAAAGATAAATAAATAAAATGCAGTACTATATGAAAAAGTGCAGATAAAAGTGTACTTAAATTCACTTATACATCCAGTTGCCTGCAGGTAGATCTAAGCCAGCCAAATCTCAGGTATTTTAGCAGAAATACCACAAGATGTAACACTAATATGGCAAGAGAAGTCCTCTTCGCTAGTAGCTAAACACACAGAATAGCAATGAAATTAAACTACCCCCTACTGCTACCAATGGCTAACTTATAACAGGTTCTCTGTAGAGACAGAGACCAAAATGTTCTATTCAATTAATATGCGGTGAAATAATAAATAAAATTCAGTACTATGTCAAAAAGTGCAGATAAAAGTGTACTTAAATTCACTTATACATCCAGTTGACTGGAGATAGATCTTAGCCAGCCAAAGCACAGATATTTTAGCAACAATTTCATAAGATGTAACACTTTATATGGCAAGAGAAGCCCTCTAGGTTAGGAGCTAAACACACAGAACATCAATGAAATGACTACCAGTAGCTAACTTCTAATAAGTTGTCTGTAGAGACAAAAAGACCAAATGTTTCAATTCAGTTAATATTCAGTAAAAAATAAATAAATAAAATGCAGTACTATATGAAAAAGTGCAGATAAAAGTGTACTTAAATTCACTTATATATCCAGTTGACTGCAGGTAGATCTTAGCCAGCCAAAGCTCAGATATTTTACCAGAAATAACACAAGATGTAACACTTATATGGAAAGAGAAGCCCTCTAGGCTAGGAGCTAAACACACAGAATATCAAAGAAATTAAACGTCCCCCATGTGCTACCAATGGCTAACTTCTAACAAGGTCTCTGTAGAGACAGAGAGACCGACATTTTCAATTCATTTAATATTCAGTGAAATAATAAATAAATAAAATGCAGTAGTATATGAAAAAAGTGCAGATAAATGTGTACTTAATATCGCTATACGTCCAGTTGACTGCAGGTTGATCTTAGCCAGACAAAGCTCAGATATTTTAGCATAAATAACGCAAGATGTAACACTTATATGACAAGAGAAGCCCTCTAGGCAAGGAGCTAAACACACAGAATATCAATGAAATGAAACTACCCCTACTGCTACCAATGGATAACTTCAAACTAGTTCTCTGTAAAGACACAGAGACCAAAATTTTAAATTCAGTTAATATTCAGTGAAAAAATAAATAAAATGCAGTACTATATGAGAAAGTGCAGATGAAAGTGTACTTGAATTCACTTATATGTCCAGTTGATTGCAGGCAGATCTTAGCCAGCCAAAACTCAGATATTTTAGCAGAAATTACAAAAGATGTAACACTTATTTTGCAAGAGAAGCCCTTTTGTCTAGGAGCTAAACAGATAGAATATCAATGAAATGAAACTACCCCCTACTGCTAACAATGGCTAACTTCTAACAACTTCTCTGTAGAGACATAGAGACTAAAATTTTTAATTCAGTTAATATTCAGTGAAAAATAAATAAATAAAATGCGATACTGTATGGAAACGTGCAGATAAAAGTGTACTTAAATTTGTTTATACGTCTACTTGATTGCAGGTAGATCTTAGCCAGCCAAAGCTCAGATATTTTAGCAGAAATAACACAAGATGTAACACTTATATGGCAAGAGAAGCCCACTATGCTTGGAGCTAAACACACAGAATATTAATGAAATGAAACTACCCCCTACTGCTACCAATGGCTAACTTCTAACAAGTTCTCTGTAAAGATACTGAGACTAACATTTTCAATTCAGTTAATATTCCGTGAAAAAATATCCGTTTTCAATCAGTAAAATGCAGTACTATTTGAAAAAGTGCAGACAAAATTGTACTTAAATTCGCTTATACATCCAGTTGACTGCAGGTAGATCTTAGCCAGCCAAAGCTCAGCTTTTTTATCTGAAATACCACAAGGTGTAACTCTTATATGGCAAGAGAAGTCCTCTAGGCTAGGAGCTAAACACACAGAATATCAGTGAAATGAAACTACCCCCTACTGCTACCAATGGCTAACTTCTAACAAGTTCTCTGTAGAGACACGGAGACCAGAATTTTCAATTCAATTTATACTCAGTGAAAAAATAAATAAATAAAATGCAGTAGTATAGTACGAACCTATGAACTTATGAATATGAAAAAGTGCAGATAAAAGTGTATTTAAATTCGCTTATTCGTCCAGTTGACTGCAAGTAGAACTTAGCCAGCCAAAGCTCAGATATTTTAGCAGAAATAACACACAATGTAACACTTATAACGCAAGAGAAGCCCTTTAGGCTAGGAGCTAAACACACAGAATATCAATGAAATGAAACTACCCCGTACTGCTACCAACTGCTAACTTCTAACAAGTTCTCTGTAGAGACACAGAGGCCAACATTTTCAATTCAGTTAATATTCAGTGAAAAAATAAAAGGCAGTACTATATAAAAAAGTGCTGACAAAAGTGTACTTAAATTGGCTTATACTTCCAGTTGACTGCAGGTAGATCTTAGCCAGCCAAAGCTAAGATATTTTAGCAGAAATAGCACAAGATGTAACGTATATGGTAAGAGAAGCCCTCTAGGCTAGGAGCTAAACACACAGAATATCAATGAAATGAAACCACCCCCTACTGCTACCAATGGCTAAGTTCTAAAAAGTTCTCTGGAGAGAGACAGAGACCAAAAGTTTCAATTCAATTCATGTTCAGTGAAAAAATAAATAAGAAAAATGCAGTACTATATGAAAAAGTGCAGATAAATGTGTACTTAAATTCGCTTATATGTCCAGTTGACTGCAGGGAGATCTTAGCCAGCCAAAGCTCAGATATTTTAGCAGAAATACCACAAGAGTAACACCTATATGGCAAGAGAAGCCCTCTTAGCTAGGAGGTAAACACACAGAATATCAATGAAATGAAACTTCCCCTATGGCTACCAATGGCTAGCATCTAACAAGTTCTCTGTAGAAACACAGAGACCAAATTTTTCAATTCAATTAATATTCAGTGAAAAAATAAATAAATAGAATGCAATACTATATGAAAAAGTGCAGATAAATGTGTACTTAAATTTGTTTATACGTCCAGTTGACTGCATGTAGATCTTAGCCAATCAAAGCTCAGATATGTTAGCAGCAATAGCAGAAGATGTAACACTTACATGACAAGAGAAGCTCTCTAGGTTAGGAGCTAAACACATAGAACATCAATGAAATGACTATTAATGGCTAACTTCTAACAGGTACTGTGTAGAGACACAGAGACCAAAAATTTAAATTAAATTTTCAATGCAAAAATAAATTAAAATGCAGTAATATATGAACAAGTGCAGATAAAATTGTACTTGAATTCCCTTATATGTCCAGTTGACTGCAGGAAGATCTTAACTAACCAAAGCTCAGATGTTTTAGCAGAAATAACACAACATGTAACGCGTATATGGCTTGAGAAGCCCTCTAGCCTAGGAGCTAAACACACAGAATATCAATGAAATGAAACTATCCCCTATGGCTTCCAATGGCTAACATCTAACAAGCTCTCTGTAGAAACACAGAGACCAAATTTTTCAATTCAATTAATACTCAGTGAAAAAAATAAATAAATAAAATGCAGTACTATATGAAAAAGTGCAGACAAAAGTGTTCTTAAATTCGCTTATACGTCCAGTTGACAGCAAGTAGATCTTAGCCAGCCAAAGCTCAGATATTTTAGCAGAAATAACACAAGATGTAATGGTTATATGGCAAGAGAAGCCCTCTAGGCTTCCAGCTAAACACACAGAATATGAATGAAATGAAACTACCCCCTACTGCTACCAATGGCTAACTTCTAAGAAGTTCAGTATAAAGACACAAAGACCAACATTTTCAGTTAAATTAATATTTAGTAAAAAACAAAAATAAAATGCAGTACTATATGAAAAAGTGCAAATAAAAGTGTACTTAAATTCGGTTACACATCCAGTTGACTGCAGGTAGATCTTAGTCGGCCAAAGCTAAGAGATTTTAGAAGAAATATCACAAGATGTAACACTCATATGGCATGGTAAGCTCTCTAGGCTAGGAGCTAAACACACAAAATATCAATGAAATGAATCTACCCCCTACTGCTACCAATGGCTAACTTCTAACAAATTCTCTGTAGAGACACAGAGACCACAATATTCAATTCATTACTATTCAGTGAAAAAAAAGTAAAATGCAGTAATATGTGAAAAAGTGCAGATAAATGTGTACTTAAATTCACTTATATGTCCAGTTGACTGCAGGTAGATCTTAGCCAGCCAATGCTCAGATATTTTAGCAGCAATAGCACAAGATGTAACACCTTATATGGCAAGAGAAGCCCTCTAGGTTTGAAGCTAAACACACAGAATAAAAATAAAATGACTACCAATAGCTAACTTCTATCAAGTTCTCTATAGGGACGCAAAGACCAAAATTTTCAATTCAATTAATATTCAGTGAAAAAATAAATAAATAAAATGCAGTACTATATGAAAAACTGCAGATATAAGTGTACTTAAATTTGCTTATATGTCCAGTTGACTGCAGGTAGATCTTAGCCAGCCAAACCTCAGATATTTTAGCAGGACTACCACAAGATGTAACACTTATATGACAAGAGAAGCCTTCTAGGCAAGGAGCTAAACACACAGAAAATCAATGAAATGAAACTACCCGCTACTGCTACCAATGGCTAACTTCTAACAAGGTCTGTGTAGAGACACAGAGACCATAATTTTCAATTCAATTAATATTCAGTGAAAAAGTAAATAAAATGCAGTACTATGTCAAAAAGTGCAGATAAAAGTGTACGTAAATTCACTTATATGTCCAGTTGACTGCAGGTAGATCTTAGCCAACCAAAGCTCAGATATTTTAGCAGAAATAACACAAGGTGGAAATCTTATATGGCAACAGAAGCCCTCTAGGCTAGGAGCTAAACACACACAATTTCATTGAAATGAAACTACCCCCTACTACTACTAATGGCTAACTTCAACAAATTCTCTGTAGAGACACAGAGACAAAACGTTTCAATTCAATTAATTTTCAGTGAAAAGATAAATAAATAAAATGCAGTACTATATGAAAAAGTGCAGATAAAAGTGTACTTAAATTCGCTTATACATCCAGTTGCCTGCAGGTAGATCTAAGCCAGCCAAATTTCAGGTATTTTAGCAGAAATACCACAAGATGTAACACTTATATGGCAAGAGAAGTCCTCTACGCTAGGAGCTAAACACACAGAATATCAATGAAATTAAACTACTCCCTACTGCTACCAATGGCTAATTTATAACAAGTTCTCTGTAGAGACACAGAGACCAAATGTTTCAATTCAGTTAATATTCTGTGAAAAAGAAAATAAATAAAATGCAGTACTATATGAAAAAGTGCAGATAAAAGTGTACTTAAATTTGCTTATATGTCCAGTTGACTGCAGGTAGATCTTAGCCAGCCAAACCTCAGATATTTTAGTTCTTTGTAGAGACAGAGACCAAAATGTTCTATTCAATTAATATTCGGTGAAATAATAAATAAAATGCAGTACTATGTCGAAAAGTGCAGATAAAAGTGTACTTAAATTCACTTATACATCCAGTTGACTGGAGATAGATCTTAGCCAGCCAAAGCACAGATATTTTAGCAACAATTTCATAAGATGTGACACTTTATATGGCAAGAGAAGCCCTCTAGGTTAGGAGCTAAACACACAGAACATCAATGAAATGACTACCAGTAGCTAACTTATAAGAAGTTCTCTGTGGTGACACAAAGACCAAAATTTTCAATTCAATTAATATTCACTGAAAAAATAAATAAATAAAATGCAGTACTATATGAAAAAGTGCAGATAAAAGTGTACCTAAATTCGCTTATATGTGCAGTTGATTGCAGGTTGATCTTAGCCAGCCAAAGCTCAGATATTTTAGCAGAAATAACACAAGATGTAACACTTATATGGAAAGAGAAGCCCTCTAGGCTAGGAGCTAAACACACAGAATATCAATGAAATAAAACGTCCCCCAGGTGCTACCAATGGCTAACTTCTAACAAGGTCTCTGTAGAGGCAGAGAGACCAACATTTTCAATTCATTTAATATTCAGTGAAATAATAAATAAATAAAATGCAGTAGTATATGAAAAAAGTGCAGATAAAAGTGTACTTAATATCGCTTATACGTCCAGTTGACTGCAGGTTGATCTTAGCCAGACAAAGCTCAGATATTTTAGCATAAATAACACAAGATGTAAGACTTATATGACAAGAGAAGCCCTCTAGGCAAGGAGCTAAACACACATAATATCAATGAAATGAAACTACCCCTACTGCTACCAATGGATAACTTCAAACTAGTTCTCTGTAAAGACACAGAGACCAAAATTTTAAATTCAGTTAATATTCATTGAAAAAATAAATAAAATGCAGTACTATATGAGAAAGTGCAGATGAAAGTGTACTTGAATTCACTTATATGTCCAGTTGATTGCAGGTAGATCTTAGCCAGCCAAAACTCAGATATTTTAGCAGAAATCACAAAAGATGTAAAACTTATTTTGCAAGAGAAGCCCTCTTGTCTAGGAGCTAAACAGATAGAATATCAATGAAATGAAACTACCCCCTACTGCTAACAATGGCTAACTTCTAACAACTTCTCTGTAGAGACATAGAGACCAAAATTTTTAATTCAGTTAATATTCAGTGAAAAAATAAATAAATAAAATGCGATACTATATGGAAAAGTGCAGATAAAAGTGTACTTAAATTCGCTTATACGTCCAGTTGCCTGCAGGTAGATGTAAGCCAGCCAAAGCTCAGATATTTTAGCAGAAATATCACAATATGTAACACTTATATGGCAAGAGAAGTCCTCTGCACTAGGAGCTAAACACACAGAATATCAATGAAATTAAACTACCCCCTACTGCTACCAATGGCTAACTTCTAACAAGTTCTCTGTAGAGACACAGAGACTATAATGTTCAATTCAGTTAATATTCAGTGAAAAAATAAATAAAATGCAGTACTATGTCAAAAAGTGCAGATACAAGTGTACGTAAATTCACTTATTCGTCCAGTTGATTGCAGGTAGATCTTAGCCAGCCAAAGCTCAGATATTTTAGCAGAAATAACACAAGATGGAAATCTTATATGGCAACAGAAGCCCTCTAGGCTAGTTGCTAAACACACAGAATTTCAATGAAATGAAACTACCCCCTACTGCTACTAATGGCTAACTTCTAACAAATTCTCTGTAGAGACACAGAGACCAAACTTTTCAATTCAATTAATTTTCAGTGAAAATATAAATAAATAAAATGCAGTACTATATGAAAAAGTGCAGATAAAAGTGTACCTAAATTTGCTTATACGTCCAGTTGCCTGCAGGTAGGTCTAAACCAGCCAAATCTCAGATATTTTAGCCAAAATACCACAAGATGTAACACTTATATGGCAAGAGAAGTCCTCTACGCTACGAGCTAAACACACAGAATATCAATGAAATTAAACTACCCCCTACTGCTACCAATGCCAACTTCTAAATGGTTCTCTGTAGAGACACATAGACCAAAATGTTCGATTCAATTAATATTCATTGAAATAATAAATAAAATGCAGTACTATGTCAAAAAATGCAGATAAAAGTGTACTTAAATTCACTTATATGTCCAGTTGACTGGAGGTAGATCTTAGCCAGCCAAAGCACAGATATTTTAGCAACAATATCATAAGATGTAACACTTTATGTGGCAAGAGAAGCCCTCTAGGTTAGGAGCTAAACACATAGAACATCAATGAAATGACTACCAATAGCTAACTTATAAGAAGTTCTCTATAGAGACACAGAGACCAAAATTTTCAATTCAATTAATAGTCACTGAAAATATAAATAAATAAAATGCAGTACTTTATGAAAAAGTGCAGATAAAAGTGTACTTAAATTCACTTATATGTGTAGTTGACTGCAGGTTGTTCTTAGCCAGCCAAAGCTCAGATATTTTAGCAGCAATAGCACAAGATGTAACACCTTATATGGCAAGAGAAGCCCTCTAGGTTAGGAGCTAAACACACAGAATATCAATGAAATGACTACCAATAGCTAACTTATAACAACTTCTCTATAGAGACACAGAGACCAAAATTTTCAATTAATTTAATATTCAGTCAAAAAATAAATAAAATGCAGTACTATATGAAAAAGTGCAGATAAAAGTGTACTTAAATTCGCTTATATGTGTAGTTGATTGCAGGTTGATCTTAACCAGCCAAACCTCAGATATTTTAGCAGGACTACCACAAGATGTAACACTTATATGACAAGAGAAGCCTTCTAGGCAAGGAGCTAAACACACAGAATATCAATGAAATGAAACTACCCCCTACTGTTAACAATGGCTAACTTCTAACAACTTCTCTGTCGAGGCATAGAGACCAGAATTTGTAATTCAATTAATATTCAGTGAAAAAATAAATATAATGCGGTACTATATGAAAAAGTGCAGATAAAAGTGTACTTAAATTCGCTTATACGTCCACTTGACTGCAGGTAGATCTTAGCCAGCCAAAGTTCAGCTATTTTAGCAGAAATAACACAAGATGTAATACTTATATGGCAAGAGAAGCCCTCTATGCTAGGAGCTAAACACACAGAATATCAATGAAATGAAACTACCCCCTACTGCTACCAATGGCTAACTACTAACAAGTTCTCTGTAGAGACACAGAGACCAGCATTTTCAATTCAATTAATATTTAGTGAAAAAATAAATAAAAGGCAGTACTATATGAGAGAGTGCAGATAAAAGTGTACTTAAATTGGCTTATACTTCCAGTTGACTGCAGGTAGATCTTAACCAGCCAAAGCTCAGACATTTTAGCAGAAATAACACAAGATGTAACACTTATATGGCAAGAGAAGCCCTCTATGCTAGGAGCTAAACACACAGAATATTAATGAAATGAAACTACCCCCTACTGCTACCAATGGCTAACTTCTAACAAGTTCTCTGTAAAGATACTGAGACTAACATTTTCAATTCAGTTAATATTCAATGAAAAAATATCCATTTTCAATCAATAAAATGCAGTACTATTTGAAAAAGTGCAGAGAAAATTGTACTTAAATTCGCTTATACGTCCAGTTGACTGTAAGTAGATCTTAGCCAGCCACAGTTCAGCTATTTTAGCAGAAATAGCAGGCAAGAGAAGTCCTTTAGGCTAGGAGCTAAACACACAGAATATCAATGAAATGAAACTTCCACCTTCTGCTACCAACGGCTAACTTCTAACAAGTTCTCTGTAGCGACACAGAGACAAGCATTTTTAATTCAGTTAATATTCAGTGAAAAAATAAATAAAAGGCAGTACTATATGAAAAAGTGCAGATAAAAGTGTACTTAAATTCGCTTATACGTCCAATTGACGGCAGGTAGATCTTAGCCAGCCAAAGCTCAGATATTTTAGCAGAAATAACACATGAATTAGCACTTATATGGCAAGAGAAGCCCTCTAGGCTAGGAGCTAAACACACAGAATATCAATCAAATAAAACGTCCCCCTACTGCTACCAATGGCTAACTTCTAACAAGTTTTCTGTAGAGACACATAGACCAAAATTGTCAATTCATTTAATATTCAGTGAAAAAATAAATAAAATGCAGTACTATATGAAAAAGTGAAGACAAAAGTGTACTTAAATTGGCTTATATTTCCAGTTTACTGCAGGTAGATTTTTGCCAGCCAAAACTCAGGTATTTTAGCAGAAATAACACAAGATGTAACACCTATATGGTAAAAGAAGCCCTCTAGGCTAGGAGCTAAACACACAAAATATCAAAAAAATGAAACTACCGCCTACTGCTACCAATGGCTAACTTCTAACAAGTTCTCTGTAGAGACACAGAGACCAACATTTTCAATTTAATTAATATTCAGTGAAAAAATAAATAAAAAACAATGCAGTACTGTATGACAAATTGCAGATGAAAGTGTACTTAAATTCGCTTATACGTCCAGTTGACTGCAGGTAGATCTTAGCAAGCCAAAGCTCTGATACTGTAGCAGAAATCACACAAGATGTAACACTTATATGGCAAGAGAAGCCCTCTAGGCTAGCAGCTAACACACAGAATATCAGGGAAATGAAATGAAACTACCCCCTACTGCTACCAATGGCTAACTTCTAACAATTTCTCTTTAGAGACAGAGACCAAAATTTTCAATTCAATTAATATTCAGTGAAAAAAATAAATAAATAAAATGCAGTGTGTTTAAATTTGATTTTACGTCCAGTACTGCAGGTAGATCTTAGCCAGACAAAGCTCAGATATTTTAGCAGAAATAACACAAGATGTAACACTTACGTGGAAAGAGAAGCCCTTTAGGCTAGGAGCTAAACACACAGAATATCAATGAAATGAATCTACCCACTTCCACTACCAACGGCTAACTTCTAACAAGTTCTCTGTAGAGACACAGAGACCAGCATTTTCAATTCAATTAATATTCAGTGAAAAATAAATAAAATACAGTAGTATATGAAAGTGCAGATAAAAGTGTACTTAAATTCGCTTATACATCCTGTTGACTGAAGGTATATCATAACCAGCCAAAGCTCAGATATTTTAACAGAAATAACAGAAGATGTGACACATATATGGCAAGAGAAACCCTCTAAGCTAGGAGCTAAACTCACAGAATATCAAAGAAATGAAACTACCGCTACCAATGGCTAACTTCTAACAAGTTCTCTGTAGAGACACAGATACCAGCATTTTCAATTCAGTTAATATTCAGTGAAAAAATAAGTAAATACTATGCAGTACTATATGAAAAAGTGCAGATAAAAGTGTACTTAAATTCACTTATACATCCAGTTGACTGCAGGTAGATCTTAGCTAGCCAAAACTCAGATATTTTAGCAGCAATAGCACAAGTTGCAACACTTATATGGCAAGAGAAGCCCTGTAGGTTAGGAGCTAAACACACAGAATATCAATGAAATGACTACAAATGGCTAAATAATAACAAGTCCTCTGTAGAGACACAGAGACCAAATATTTAAATTCAATTTTCAGTGAACAAATAAATTAAAATGCAGTACTATATGAAAAAGTGCAGATAAAAGTGTACTTAAATCCACTTATATGTCCAGTTGACTGCAGGTAGATCTTAACCAGACAAATTTAAGATAATTTTGCAGAAATAACACAAGACGTAACACTTAAATTGCAAGAGAAGCCCTCTAGGCTAGCAGCTAAACACACAGAATATCAATGAAATGAAACTACCCCCTACTGATACCAATGGCTAACTTCTAACAAGTTCTCTGTAGAGACACAGAGACTGAAATTTCAATTCAATAAATATTCAGTGACAAAATAAATAAAATGCAGTACTATATGAAAAAGTCAGATAAAAGTATATTTAAATTCGCTTATACATCCAGTTGACTGCAGGTAGATCTTAGCCAGCCAAAACTCAGATATTTTAGCAGAAATAACACAAGATGTAGCACTTATATGGCAGGAGAAGCCCTTTAGGCTAGGAGCTAAACACAAAGAATATCAATGAAATGACTAACAATGGGTAACTTCTAACAAGTTCTCTGTAGAGATACAGAGATCAAAAGTTTCATTTCAATTAATATTCAGTGAAAAAAGAAATAAATAAAATGCAGTATTATATGAAAAAGATCAGATAAAAGTGTACTTAAATTTGCTTATACGCCCAGTTGACTGCAGATAGATCTTAGCCAGCCAAAAGTCAGATATTTTAGCAGAAATAACTCAAGATGTAACACTTATATGAAAAGATAATCCCTCTAGGCTAGGAGCTAAACACACAGAATATCAATTAAAATAAACTACCCCCTACTGCTACCAATGGCAAACTTCTAACAAGTTCTCTATAGAGACACAAAGACCAACATTTTCAATTCAATTAATATTCTGTAAAAAACAAAATAAAATGCAGTACTATATGAAAAAGTGCAGATAAAAGTGTAAAATTTGCTTATACGTCCAGTTGACTGCAGGTTGATCTTAGCAAGCCAAAGCTCAGATATTTTAGCAGGAATACCACAAGATGTAACACTTATATGACAAGAGAAGCCCTCTAGGCAAGGAGCTAAACACACAGAATATCAATGAAATGAAACTACCCCCTACTGCTACCATTGGCTAACTTCTAACAAGTTCTCTGTAGAGACAGAGAGACCAAAATGTTCAATTCAGATAATATTCAGAGAAACAATAAATAAATAAAATGCAGTACTTTATGAAAAAGTGCAGATAAAAGTGTACTTGAATTCACTTAAACATCCAGTTGACTGCAGGTTGATCTTAGCAAGCCAAAGCTCAGATATTTTATCAGGAATACCACAAGATGTAACACTTATATGACAAGAGAAACCCTCTAGGCTAGGAGCTAAACACTCAGAATATCAATGCAATGAAACTACCCCCTTCTGCTACCAACAGCTAACTTCTCACAAATTCTCTGTAGAGACACAGAGACCAGCCTTTTCAATTCAATGAATATTCAGTGACAAAAAAATAAAAGGCAGTACTATATGAAAAAGTGCAGATAAAAGTGTACTTAAATTCACTTATACAACCAGTTGACTGCAGGTAGATCTTAGCCAGCCAAAGCTCAGATATTTAGCAGAAGTAACATACGATGTAACACTTATATGGCAAGAGAAGCCCTCTAGACTTGGAACTAAACACGCAGAATATAAATGAAATTAAACTATCCCCTACTGCTACCAATGGCTAACTTCTAACAAGTTCTCTATAGAGACACACAAAGACCAAAATTTTCAATTCAATTAATATTCAGTAAAAAACTAAATAAAATGCAGTACTATATGAAAACGTGCAGATAAAAGTGTAACATTCGCTCATACGACCAGTTTATAATTTTATTTAATTTATTTCCAGTTGGTTTACCAGGATAGTCCATTGGGCCAAGATGAACCCATTTTCAATGGAGTCCTGGGGAGAAAAGCTCCAGTAAAGGTTACAATAGGTTTTACATTAGATTACAATGTTTACAAGTGAACAAATTAGAGCAAGACATTTCAAGTAGTATGGCTTGAGAAACAAGGTTACAAGTAGGTTTTAGGTTATATTACAACATTTTCAAGTGATGCAGCTTAAAGCATAATGTTTCAAGTAGTACAGACAGGTGATGAAAGTTTCAGAAGATGTAATGCTGGTAACGAAAACATTTCTATATATGTACTGAGAGGTCCTAAATCTTGACAAAGCTTGAAAGTATAACACATAATACAGTTTATAAAAAGTTTAGTTAGAACAAGTAGAGAGAGTATGAGTTAGGAGAGGCAGTAGAGGAAGTTAGCAGAAGGGAGGGAAAAAGGAGTTTGCCAGTTTATATTATGATGGATGAGAACAGGAGCATTCCCACTGGGATAGTAGGTGAGAGTGAAGAGATTTTTTTGAAAGTGAAGTGGTTAGAGATGATACGAATGGATGGGGTTAGGGAGTTCCAGAGATGTGCTAGGCCATTGGATAGGAGATTTTTACCTGGGATACGAGTTGGTTTATGCAATTCTATTAGATTTTGGTTGTTAGATCTTAGTACTCTGTTGGGTAGGTGCATTTTAAAGGCAGAGGAAAGGGATGGACATAGTAGCGGGTTGAAAATGAGTTTATGTGCTAGAGTACTAAGATCTAACAACCAAAATTTGGTTGTTAGATCTTAGTACTCTGTTGGGTAGGTGCATTTTAAAGGCAGAGGAAAGGGATGGACATAGTAGCAGGTTGAAAATGAGTTTATGTGCTAGAGTCAGATGAGTGTAGGTGAGATGGTTGCAAAGTTCTAGCCATTTTAGTTTGTGGAGAGAAGAACAGTGGTGGCTAGATGATTTGTGGCTAATAGCGAATTTGGCGATTTTGTTGTAACATGAGGAAAGTTGTGTTTTAAGGGAAGATTGTAGGTTAGTTAAGAGTGGGGCTCTGTAGAGAAGGGAGGGGATAAGAAATGAGGTAGAGAGAGTGATTTTGGTAGAGGGTGTGAGGTAACGATTTTGTCGATAGAGCATGCCTAATCTTTGATGGGTTTTTTTGATATTTAGTTGTAGGTGGGAGTTGAATTTAAGCTTACTATCAATTTGGACCCCAAGTAATTTAGTCTCAGACACCAGTTCTAGAGATGTGGTTTTATTACTAGTGATATAAAAACTGTTTGTATTGATAGAGGTGACTTTAGAGGGAGTGAATACCATTAATTTGGTTTTAGAGGCATTTAGTGCTAGGTGATTTCTTTTCATCCATTGTTCTGTGATTGAGAATGCATCTTGTGTAAGTTTTTGCAGCATGGGGAGGGATGTGGCAGAACAGATAATATTTGAATCATCTGCATATTGGATGATATTTGAGAAAGGAATAGAATTGCGGAAGTTATTTATGGATATATTAAAGAGTAGAGGACCTAGTATGGAACCTTGAGGAACTCCAGTTGGGGTAGCAAGGAAAGAAGAGGTGGCCTTTTTCCATTTTACTGATTGATATCTATTAGATAAGTAACTGGAGAACCAGTTCAGAGAAGAAGAAGATAGGTTAAGCTGAGAGAGTTTAGTTAGAAGAAGTTTGTGAGAGATAGTGTCAAAGGCCTTAGAGAGGTCAAGTAGGAGGGTAGAGACAATATGACCAGAGTCTCGGGCTTTGTTTACAGTTTCCAGGAAGGAGAGGAGGGCTGTCATAGTGCTACCAGGTCTAAAACCATGCTGTGTTGGAGTTAGTAGGTGATTGTTTACGGGATATGGTAGGAGTTGTAGTTGGATACATTTTTCTAGGAGTTTAGAAATGGGAGATAGGATAGCGATGGGTCGGAAATTAGTTGTATTGTTATTATTACCACCTTTATGTAAGGGTATAACGAAAGCCTTTTCCCAGATTTGGGGTACCATGCTTTCTTTGATAGAGCGGTTTATTAGGATACTAATGGGGTAGGCAATGGCTTCTGCAGCTATGCTAAGAAAGTATGATGGGATGTTGTCAGGGGCATTAGAGCATGGCTTAAGTTTTTGAAGGAGTTTTTTATGGTGGATATGGGTATATGTTTGAAAGAAAAAGGAGAGGAAGGGGTATAGAGGGTATTAGAGAATGGTGATAGTGGAGAAGAAGAGAGTGTAGTAGTAGGAGTGGAGGTAGAAGTGTTAGTAGAGGAAGTTGAGGGTAAAATGGAAGGAGTGGTGTTGTCAGAGAATGTTGAGGTTAATTTAGAAATAGAATTTATGAAGAAAGAGTTAAATTGTGTGGCCAAATCTATGTCAGGAGCACTGGGGTCTGGGCTGGGGTTGTCAATTTTGTAACAGGATTGATAAGGGTGGTTACTCTTTTCCAGAATTTCTGAGGGTTTGTTTTATTGCTGTTTTGGAGTATGGAGAAGTAATTTTGTCGGTCAGTGATAATAAGCTTTTTGACTTTATTTCTAAATGTTTTATATTCGTTATGAATGAGGGGAGACTTATTTTTCTGGTAGAGTACCCAGATTTTGTTTCTGCGTTGCATGGTGACTAGAGTACTTTTGGTTAGCCAAGGGGCAGTTTTGATTTTTATTAAGCTTAATGCGTGAGGAGCATGGTAGTCAAGAAGGTTTAAGAAGGTTGAGTTGAAGTGGGCAACGGCATTATCTAAAGGTAGAGTTTTTAGAATGTTCCAATTTATAGCTTTTAAGGAGTCTGAGAAGGTTATAGGGTTGAAGTTTTTTTTGGTTACGAGTAGTAATATAATTATTTGTTTGGTGTATGGGTGAAGGGAGTCGGTATGTGAATGTGGGTAGGTGGCCTCTAAGAGGGTCTGGAAGTGTACCATTGTCAGAGAAATAATGAGGGTGGGAGACTAAAATCCAGTCTAAAATGCTGCCACTGGATAGGTTTTTTGAGGGGTGGGTTGTGGAGTTAATTAGCTGTGAGAAGATATAAAGGTTGATGTTAAGAGGGTTTGTGGGAGATTGAATGGAGGACCAATTGATATTCATGTCTCCCACGATTATTATTTCATTAGTAATGTTAGTGGATAGCTAGAACAGGATGTCTTTGAGTGTAGTAATATTATCACCGGGGGTGAATGTAAAGGGTGGCTATACATATGTGTTTGTGTATATTAACCTGAAATAATGCTAGGAGTAATTCAGCATTATTGAATTGGGGAATAGGTTTGTTATATGGAGTAACTGATAAGGAGGATGAGCATAGGAGATCTACTCCACCTCCTTTTTATGGGTTCTGTCTTATCTTATGATTGAGTAGTTGGGTGGTGTTATCTCAGAGTCTTTTATGTGGGGTTTTAACCAAGTTTCAGAGATGGATAGAAAGTCTGGTTTGTTGTGTGTGAACCAGGCATGGAGGTTTGGGATTTTGCTCACTATACTTTGGGAGTTTAGGGAGGTGAATAGTATGGACTTGTCTCTAGTGGATGAGGTGGTGGGACCAGGATTAGGGTGAATATTTCCAGATAATAGTGTAGTAATTAGATATAGGATTGGGTTGGATAGGTATTTGGACTGTTTAGAATATGGGTTAGGCTTTATTATGGTGATGAGGGGTTTGTTAGTTGCTCTGGTGGTAGAATGTTTATGAAGGGTGATAAGTTTACAAGGGAAGAATAGATGGTTGCTTATATCATATAGGTGAGGAGATATTATGGTGTGAGAGTTTAACATAGGTGAGTTGAGATGGTTAGTTACATGAAAGGATTGTGAGTGATTAATATGATTGGGCTGGGTGAGGTAGTAAATGTAGGATATGTTGAGGAGAAGTAAAAGCAGAGTGGAGAAGGTAGAAGGTTTAGAGATCATAATGATGATGTAGTTAAAGATGGTTCTTGAGAGTTGGTATGTAGTTGCTGAGTAAACTATAGGTGTAAGAGTGTTGTATGTATAGAGGTTTAGCTATGTTTCTAATTATTCTGATGGAGGGTAGCTATGTTTCTGATTATTCTGATGGAGTGGAGATTTTGAGTAATGTTTGAGTATTGGCTGCAGGTTGATCTTAGACAGCCAAAGCTCAGATATTTTAGCAGGAATACCACAAGATGTAACACTTATATGACAAGAGAAGCCCTCTAGGCAAGGAGCTAAACACACAGAATATCAATGAAATGAAACTACCCGCTACTGCTACCAATGTCTAACTTCTAACAAGTTCTCTGTAAAGAAACAGATACCAAAATTTTCAGTTCAAGTTATATTCGGTGAAAAAATAAATATATAAAATGCCGTAGTATATGAAAAAGTGCAGATAAAAGTATACTTAAATTCGCTTATACGTCCAGTTGACTGCAGGTAGATCTTAGCCAGCCAAAGCTCAGATATTTTAGCAGGAGTAACACACGATGTAACACTTATATGGCAAGAGAGGCCCCCTAAGCTAGGAGCTAAACACACAGAATATCAATCAAATAAAACTTCCCCCTACTGCTACCAATGGCTAACTTCTAACAAGTTCTCTGTAGAGACACATAGACCAAAATTTTCACTTAATTTAATATTCAGTGAAAACATAAATAAACAAAATGCAGAACTATATGAAAAAGTGCAGGCAAAAGTGCACTTAAATTGGCTTATACTTCCAGTTGACTGTAAGTAGATTTTAGCCAGCCAAAGCTAAGATATTTTAGCAGAAATAACACAAGATGTAACACTTATATGGCAAGAGAAGCCCTCTAGGCTAGGAGCTAAACACACAAAATATTAATAAAATGAAACTACTGCCTACTGCTACCAATGGCTAACATCTAACAAGTTCTCTGTAGAGTCACATAGACCAACATTTTCAATTCAATTTATATTCAGTGAAAAAATAAATACATAAAATGCAGTACTATATGAAAAAGTGCAGATAAAAGTGTAATTAAATTCGCTTAAACATCCAGTTGACTGCAGGTAGATCTTAGCCAGCCAAAGGTCTGATATTTTAGCAGAAATCACACAAGATGTAACACTTATATGGCAAGAGAAGCCCTCTAGGCTAGCAGCTAAACACACAGAATATCAAGGAAATGAAATGAAACTACCCCCTACTGCTACCAGTGGCTAACTTCTAACAAGTTCTATGTAGAGACACAGAGACTACAATTTTCAATTCAATTAATATTCAGTGAAAAAATATCCATTTTCAGTCATCAATAAAATGTAGTACTATTTGAAAAAGTGCAGATAATATTGTACTTAAATTCACTTATACGTGCAGTTGACTGCAGGTAGATCTTAGCCAGACAAAGCTCAGATATTTTAGCAGAAATAACACAAGATGTAACACTTATATGACAAGAGAAGCCCTCTAGGCTAGGAGCTGAAAACAGGGAAAATCAAAGAAATGAAACTAACCCCTACTGCTACCAATGGCTAACTTCTAACAAGTTCTTTATAGAGACACAAAGACCAATATTTTCAATTCAATTAATATTCAGTGAAAAAATAAATAAAATGCAGTACTATATGAAAAAGTGCAGATAAAAGTGTACTTAAATTCACTTATACGTCCAGTTGGCTGCAGGTAGATCCTAGCCAGACAAAGCTCAGATATTTTTGCAGGAATAACACAAGATGTAACACTTATATGCCAAGAGAAGCCCTCTAGGCAAGGAGCTAAACACACAGAATATCAATGAAATGAAACTACCCCCTGCTGCTACCAATGGCTAACTTCTAACAAGTTCTCTGTAGAGACACAGAGACCAAAATTTTCAATTCATTTTATACTCAGTGAAAAAATAAATAAATAAAATGCAGTAGTATAGTACTAACCTATGAACCTATGAACGTATGAATATGAAAAAGTGCAGATAAAGTGTACTTAAATTCGCTTATACATCCAGTTGATTGCAGGTAGATCTGAGCCAGGCAAAGCTCAGATATTTTAGCAGAAATAACACACGATGTAACACTTATATGGCAAGAGAAGCCCTCTAGTCTAGGAGCTAAACACACAGAATATCAGTCATAGAAAACTTCCCCCTACTGCTACCAATGGCTAACTTCTAACAAGTTCTCTGTAGAGACACACAGACCAAAATGTTCACTTAATTTAATATTTAGTGAAAAATTAAATAAATAAAATGCAGTACTAAATGAAAAAGTGCAGATAAAAGTGTACTTGAAATCACTTATATGTCCAGTTGACTGCAGGTAGGTCTTAATCAGCCAAAGCTCAGATATTTTAGCAGAAATAACACAACATGTAACGCTTATATGGCTTGAGAAGCCCTCTAGCCTAGGAGCTAAACACACAGAATAATAATAAAATGAAACTTTCCCCTACTGCTACCAATGGTTAAGTTCTAAAAAGTTCTCTGTAGAGACACAGAGACCAACAGTTTCAATTCAATTAATATTCAGTCTACAATAAATAAATAAAATGCAGTACTATATGAAAAAGTGCAGACAAAAGTGTGTGTAAATTCGCTTATACGTCCAGTTGACTGCAAATAGATCTTAGCCAGCCAAAGCTCAGATATTTTAGCAGAAATAACACAAGATGTAACACTTATATGGCAAGAAAAGCCCTATAGGCTAGGGGCTAAACACACAGAATATCAATGAAATGAATCTACCCCCTACTGCTACCAATGACTAGCTTCTAACAAGTTCTCTGTAGAGACACAGAGACCAACATTTTCAATTCAGTTAATATTCAGTAAAAAATAAATAAATAAAATGCAGTACTATATGAAAAAGTGCAGATAAAAGTGTACTTAAATTCGCTTATATGTGTAGTTGACTGCATTTTGATCTTAGCCAGCCAAAGCTCAGATATTTTAGCAGAAATATCACAAGATGTAACACTTATTTTGCAAGAGATGCCATGCAAACCAGGAGCTAAACTCACAGGATATTAATGAAATAAAACTTCCCCTACTGCTACCAATGGCTAACTTAAAGAGAACAAAATATTCAATTCATTTAATGTTCAGTGAAAAAATAAATAAATAAAATGCAGTACTATATGAAAAAGTGCAGAAAAAAGTCTACTTAAATTCGTTTATACATCCAGTTGACTGCAGGTAGATCTTAGCCAGCCAAAGCTTACATATTTTAGCAGAAATAACACAAGATGTAACACTTACATGGTAAGGGAAGCCCTCTAGGCTTGGAGCTAAACACAAAGAATACCAATGAAATTAAACTACCCCTATTGCTACCAATGGCTAACTTCTAACAAGTTCTCTGTAGAAACAACGAAACCAAAATTTTCAATTTAATTAATATTTAGTGAAAAAATATCAGTTTTCAATCATCAATAAAATGCAGTACTATATCAAAAAGTGCAGATAAACGTGTGCTTAAATTTGCTTATACGTCCAGTCGACAGCAGGTAGATCTTAGCCAGCCAAAGGTCAGATATTTTAGCAGAAATAACACAAGATTTAACACTTATATGGCAAGGGAAGCCCTGTAGGCTTGGAGCTAAACACATAGAATATCATTGAAATGAAACTACCCTCTACTGCTACCAATGGAAAACTTCAAACAAGATCTCTGTAAAGACACAAAAAACAAAAATGTCAATTAAATTAATATTCGGTGAAAAAAATAAATAAATAAAATGCAGTACTATATGAATAAGTGCAGATAAAAGTGTACTTAAATTCGCTTATGCGTCCAGTTGACTGCAGGTAGATCTTTGCCAGCCAAAACTCAGATATTTTAGCAGAAGAAACACAAGATGTTACACTTATATGGCAAGAGAAGCCCTCTCAGCTAGGAGCTAAACACAGAATACCAATGAAAGCAAACTACCGCCTACTGCTACCAATGACTAACTTCTAGCAAGTTCTCTGTAGAGACACATAGACCAAAATTTTCAATTCCATTAATATTCACTAAAAAAACTAAATAAATAAAATGCAGTACTTTATGAAAAAGTGCAGATAAAAGGGGACTTAAATTTGATTATATGTCCAGTTGACTGCAGGTAGATCTTAGCCAGCCAAAGCACAAATATTTTAGCAGAAATAACACAAGATGTATCACTTATATGGCAAGTGAAGCCCTCTAGACTAGGGGTGAACCACACAGAATATGAATGAAACTACACATTACTCCTACCAATGACTAACATCTAACAAGTTCATTGTAGAGACACAGAGACCAAAAATTTCAATTCAATTAATATTCAGTGAAAAAACAAATAAATAAAATGCAGCACTATATGAAAAAGGGCAGAAAAAAGTGTACTTAAACTCGCTTATACTTCCAGTTGACAGCAGGTAGATCTTAGCCAGCAAAGCTCAGATATTTTAGCAGAATTAACACAAGATGTAACACTTATATGGCAAGAGAAGCCCTCTAGGCTAGGAGCTAAACACACAAAATATCAATAAAATGAAACTACTGCCTACTGCTACCAATGGATAACATCTAACAAGTTCTCTGTAGAGTCACATAGACCAACATTTTCAATTCAATTTATATTCAGTGAAAAAATAAATACATAAAATGCAGTACTATATGAAAAAGTGCAGATAAAAGTGTACTTAAATTCGCTTAAACATCCAGTTGACTGCAGGTAGATCTTAGCCAGCCAAAGGTCTGATATTTTAGCAGAAATCACACAAGATGTAACACTCATATGGCAAGAGAAGCCCTCTAGGCTAGCAGCTAAACACACAGAATATCAAGGAAATGAAATGAAACTACCCCCTACTGCTACCAGTGGCTAACTTCGAACAAGTTCTCTGTAGAAACACAGAGACCAGCATTTTCAATTCAATTAATATTCAGTGAAAAAAATAAATAAAAGTCAGTACTATATGAAAAGGTGCAGATAAAAGTGTACTTAAATTCGCTTATACGTCCTGTTTACTGAAGGTAGATCTTAGCCAGCCAAAGCTCAGATATTTTAACAGAAATAACACAAGATGTGACACTTATATGCAATAGAAGCCCTCTAAGCTAGGAGCTAAACACTCAGAATATCAATGAAATGAAACTACCAACTACTGCTACCAATGGCTAACTTCTAAAAAGTTCTGTGTAGAGACACAGAGACCAGCATTTTCAATTCAATTAATATTTATTGAAAAAATAAATAAAAGTAAGTACTATATGAAAAAGTGCAGATAAAAGTGTGCTTAAATTCACTTATACATCCTGTTGACTGCAGGTAGATCTTAGACAGCCAAAGCTCAAATATTTTAGCAGAAATAAAACTAGGTGTAGCACTTATATGGCAAGAGAAACCCTCTATGCTAAGAGCAAAACACACAGAATATCAATGAAATGAAACTACCCCCTACTGCTACCAACAGCTAAATTCTAACAAGTTCTCTGTAGAGACACAGAGACCAGCATTTTCAATTCAATTAATACTTAGTGAAAAAATAAATAAATGGCAGTACTATATGAAACAGTGCAGATAAAAAGTGTACTTAAATTCGCTTATACTTCCAGTAGACTGCAGGTAGATCTTAGCCAGCCAACGCTCAGATATTTTAGCAGAAATAACACAAGATGTAACACTTATATGGCAAGGGAAGCTCGCTAGGCTATGAGCTAAACACACAGAATATCAATGAAATGAAACTACCCCCTACTGCTACCAATGGTTAACTTTTTGACAAGATTTCTGTAGAGACACAGAGACTAAAATTTTCAATTCAATTAATATTCAGTGAAAAAACAACTAAATAAAATACAGTACTACATGAAAAAGTGCAGAAAAAATGTACTTAAAATCGCTTATACGTCCATTTACTGCAGATAGATCTTAGCCAGCCAAAGCTCAGATATTTTAGCAGAAATAACACAAGATGTAACACGTGTAGGCGAAGCCCTCTAGGCTAGGAGCTAAACACACAGAATATCAATGAATTGAAACAACCCACTACGGCTACAAATGGCTAACTTCTAACAAGTTCTCTGTAGAGACAGAGACCAAAATTTTCAATTCAATTAATATTCAGTGAAAACATAAACAAATAAAATGCAGTACTATATGAAGAAGTGCAGATAAATGTGTACTTAAATTTGCTTATACATCCAGATGACTGCAGGTAGATCTTAGTCAGCCAAATCTCAGATATTTTAGGAGAAATAACACAAGAAGTAACACTTCTGTTGCAAGAGAAGCCCTCTAGGCTAGCATCTAAACACACAGAATAGCAATGAAATTAAACTACCCCTACTGCTACCAACGGCTAACTTCTAACAAGTTCTCTGTAGAGGCACAGAGACCAATTCAAAAAATATTCAGTGACAAAATAAATAATTCAAATGCAGTACTATATGAAAAAGTCAGATAAAAGTGTATTTAAATTCACTTATACATCCAGTTGACTGCAGGTGGATCTTAGCCAGCCAAAGCTTAGAGATATTTTAGCAGAAATAACACAAGATGTAATACTTATATGGCAGGAGAAGCCCTTTAGGCTAGGAGCTAAACACACAGAATATCAATGAAATGGCTAAAAATAAGTAACTTCTAACAAGTTCTCTGTAGAGATACAGAAACCAAAAGTTTCAATTCAGTTAATATTCAGTGAAAAAATAAATAAATAAAATGCAGTACTATATGAAAAAGATCAGATAAAAGTGTACTTAAATTTGTTTATACACCCAGTTGACTGCAGGTAGATCTTAGCCAGCCAAAACTCAGATATTTTAGCCGAACTAACACAAGATGTAACACTTATATGACAAGATAATCCCTCTAGGCTAGGAGCTAAACACACAGAATATCAATTAAAATAAACTACCGCCTACTGCTACCAATGGCTAAGTTCTACCAAGTTCTCTGTAAAGACACAGAGACCAACATTTTCAATTCAATTAATATTCATTGAAAAAACAAATAAAATGCAGTACTATATGAAAAAGTGCAGATAAAAGTGTATTAAATTCGCTTATACGTCCAGTTGACTGCAAGTAGATCTTAGCCAGCCAAAGCTCAGATATTTTAGCAGAAATAACACAAGATGTAACACTTATATGGCAAGAGAAGCCCTCTATGCTAAAAGTTAAACATGCAGAATATTAATGAAATGAAACTACTGCTATGGCTAACTTCTAACAACTTCTCTGTAGAGACATAGAGACCAAAATTTTCAATTCAGCTAATATTCAGTGAAAAAATAAGTAAATAAAATGCAGTACTCTATGAAAAATGCAGATAAAAGTGTACTTAAATTCACTTATACGTCCAGTTAACTGCAGATAGATCTTAGCCAGCCAAAGGTCAGATATTGTAGCAGAAATCACACAAAGTTTAACACGTGTATGTTAAGAGAAGCCCTCTCTCGGTTAGCAGCTAAACACACAAAATATCAATGAAATGAAACTACCCCCTACTGCTACCAATGACTAACTTCTAACAAGTTCTCTGTAGAGACACAGAGACTAAAATTTTCAATTCAATTAATATTCAGTGAAACAATATCCATTTTCAGTCATCAATAAAATGTAGTACTATTTGAAAAAGTGCAGATAATATTGTACTTAAATTCACTTATATGTGCAGTTGACTGCAGGTAGATCTTAGCCAGACAAAGCTCAGATATTTTAGCAGAAATAACACAAGATGTAACACTTATATGGCAAGAGAAGCCCTCTAGGCTAGGAGCTAAAAACAGAGAAAATCAATGAAATGAAACTAACCCCTACTGCTACCAATGGCTAACTTCTAACAAGTTCTTGATAGAGACACAAAGACCAACATTTTCAATTAAATTAATATTCAGTGAAAAAATAAATAAAATGCAGTACTATATGAAAAAGTGCAGGTAAAAGTGTACTTAAATTCACTTGTACATCCAGTTGACTGCAGGTAGATCTTAGCCAGACAAAGCTCAGATATTTTAGCAGGAATAACACAAGATGTACCAATTATATGACAAGAGAAGCCCTCTAGGCAAGGAGCTAAACAGACAGAATATCAGTGAAATGAAACTACCCCCTACTGCTACCAATGGCTAACGTCTAAGAAGTTCTCTGTAGAGACACAGAGATCAAAATTTTCAATTCATTTTATACTCAGTGAAAGAAAAAATAAATAAATAAAATGCAGTAGTATAGTACTAACCTATGAACGTATGAATATGAAAAAGTGCAGATAAAAGTGTACTTAAATTCGCTTATACATCCAGTTGATTGCAGGTAGATCTGAGCCAGCCAAAGCTCAGATATTTTAGCAGAAATAACACACGATGTAACACTTATATGGCAAGAGAAGCCCTCTAGTCTAAAAGCTAAACACACAGAATACCAGTCAAAGAAAACTCTCCCCTACTGTTACCAATGGTTAACTTCTAACAAGTTCTCTGTAGAGACACACAGACCAAAATTTTCACTTCATTTAATATTCAGTGAAAAAATAAATAAATAAAATGCAGTACTATATGAAAAAGTGCAGATAAAAGTGTACTTGAAATCACTTATATGTCCAGTTGACTGCAGGTAGGTCTTAATCAGCCAAAGCTCAGATATTTTAGCAGAAATAACACAACATGTAATGCTTATATGGCTTGAGAAGCCCTCTAGCCTAGGAGCTAAACACACAGAATATCAATAAAATGAAACTTTCCCCTACTGCTACCAATGGTTAAGTTCTGAAATGTTCTCTGTAGAGACACAGAGACCAACATTTTCAATTCAATTAATATTCAGTCTACAATAAATAAATAAAATGCAGTACTATATGAAAAAGTGCAGACAAAAGTGTGTGTAAATTCGCTTATACGTCCAGCTGACTGCAAATAGATCTTAGCCGGCCAATGCTCAGATATTTTAGCAGAAATAACACAAGATGTAACACTTATATGGCAAGAAAAGCCCTCTAGGCTAGGAGCTAAACACAGAGAATATCAATGAAATGAATCTTCCCCCTACTGCTACCAATGGCTAACTGCTAACAAGTTCTCTGTAGAGACACATAGACCAAAATTTTCAATTAAATTAATATTCAGTGAAAAAATAAATAAATAAAATGCAGTACTATAAAAAAAAGTGCAGATAAAAGTGTACTTAAATTTGCTTATATGTGTCGTTGACTGCATTTTGATCGTAGCCAGCCAAAGCTCAGATATTTTAGCAGAAATATCACAAGATGTAACACTTATATGGCAAGAGATGCCCTCCAAACCAGGAGCTAAACACACAGGATATTAATGAAATAAAACCTCCCCTACTGCTACCAATGGCTAACTTAAAGAGAACAAAATACTCAGTTCATTTAATATTCAGTGAATAACTAAATAAATAAAATGCAGTACTATATGAAAAAGTGCAGAAAAAAGTCTACTTAAATTTGTTTATACATCCAGTTGACTGCAGGTAGATCTTAGCCAGCCAAAGCTCAGATATTTTAGCAGAAATAACACAAGATGTAACACTTACATGGCAAGGGAAGCCCTCTAGGCTTGGAGCTAAACACAAAGAATAGCAATGAAATTAAACTACCCCTATTGCTACCAATGGCTAACTTCTAACAAGTTCTCTGTAGAAACAAAGAAACCATTTTTTTCAATTTAATTAATATTTAGTGAAAAATATCAATTTTCAATCATCAATAAAATGCAGTACTATATCAAAAAGTGCAGATAAACTTGTGATTAAATTTGCTTATACGTCCAGTTGACGGCAGGTAGATCTTAGCCAGCCAAAGCTCAGATATTTTAGCAGAAATAACACAAGATGTAACACTTATATGGCAAGAGAAGCCCTCTAGGCTAGGAGCTAAACACAAGGAATATCATTGAAATGAAACTACCCTCTACTGCTACCAATGGAAAACTTCAAACAAGATCTCTGTAAAGACACAAAAGCCAAAAATGTGAATTAAATTAATATTCAGTGAAAAAATAAATAAATAAAATGCAGTACTATATGAATAAGTGCAGATAAAAGTGTACTTAAATTCGCTTATACGTCCAGTTGACTGCAGGTAGATCTTGCCAGCCAAAAACACACAGAATACCAATGAAAGCAAACTACCGCCTACTGCTATCAATGGCTAACTTCTAGAAAAGTTCTCTGTAGAGACACATAGGCCACAATTTTCAATTCCATTAATATTCACTAAAAAAACAAAATAAATAAAATGCAGTACTTTATGAAAAAGTGCAGATAAAAGAGGACTTAAATTTGCTTATATGTCCAGTTGACTGCAGGTAGATCTTAGCCAGCCAAAGCACAGCTATTTTAGCAGAAATAACACAAGATGTATCACTTATATGGCAAGTGAAGCCCTCTAGACTAGGATCTAAGCACACAGAGCATCAATAAAATGAAAATCCCCCTACTTCTATCAATGGCTAACTTCTAACAAGTTGTCTGTAGAGACACAGAGACAAAGATTTTCAATTCAGTTAATATTACTTATTAAAGTTACTGCAGGTAGATCTTAGCCAGCCAAAGCTCAGCTATTTTAGCAGAAATAACACAAGATGTATCACTTATATGGCAAGTGAAGCCCTCCAGGCTAGGAGTGAAACACACAGAATATGAATGAAATGAAACTACCCATTACTCCTTCCAATGGCTAACATCTAACAAGTTCATTGTAGAGACACAGAGACCACAAATTTCAATTCAATTAATATTCAGTGAAAAAATAAATAAATAAAATGCAGTACTATATGAAAAAGGGCAGAAAAAAGTGAACTTAAACTCGCTTATACTTCCAGTTGACTGCAGGTAGATCTTAGCCAGCAAAGCTCAGATATTTTAGCAGAATTAACACAAGATGTAACATTTATATGGCAAGAGAAGCCCTCTAGACTAGGATCTAAGCACACAGAGCATCAATAAAATGAAACTCCCCCCTACTTCGATCAATGGCTAACTTCTAATAAGTTGTCTGTAGAGACACAGAGACAAAAATGTTCAATTCAGTTAATATTCAGTGAAAACATAAATAAATAACATGCAGTACTACATGAAAAAGTGCAGATAAAAGTGTACTTACATTTGCTTATGCATCCAGTTGACTGCAGGTAGATCTTAGCCAGCCAAAGCTCAGATATTTTAGCAGAATTAACACAAGATGTTACACTTATATGACAAGAAAATGCCTCTAGACTAGGAGCTAAACACACAGAATATCAATTAAATGAAACTACCCCCTATTGCTACCAATGGCTAAATTCTCACAAGTTCTCTGTAAAGACACAAAGACCAAAATGTTTAATTCAATAAATATTCAGTGAAAAAATAAATAAAATGCAGTACTATATGAAAAAGTCAGATAAAAGTGTACTTAAATTCGCTTATACGTCCAGTTGACTGCACGTAGAGCTTACTAGCCAAAGCTCAGATATTTTAGCAGAAATAACACAATAATGACTACCAATGGGTAACTTCAAACAAGTTCTCTGTAGAGACACAGAGACCAAAAGTTCAAATTCAATTATTATTCATTGAAAAAATAAATAAACAAAATGCAGTACTGTATGAAAAAGTGCAGATAAAAGTGTACTTCAATTCGCTTATGCATCCAGTTGACTGCAGGTAGATAGATCTTAGCCAGCCAAAGCTCAGATATTTTAACAGAAATCACACAAAATGTAACACATATATGGCAAAAGAAGCCCTCTCTCGGCTAGCACCAAAACACAAAGAATATCAATGAAATGAAACTAACCCCTACCGCTAACAATGGCTACCTTCTAAAAAGTTCTTTGTAGAGACAGAGACCAAAATTTTCAATTCAATTAATATTCAGTGAAAAAAAAAATAAAATGCAGTACTATATGAAATACTCCAGATAAAGGTGTACTTAAATTCGCTTATACGTCCAGTTGACTGCAGGTAGATCTTAGCCATCCAAAGCTCAGACATTTTAGCAGCAATACCACAAGATGTAACACTTATATAGCAAGAGAAGCCCTCTAGGCTAGGAGCTAAACACACAGAATATGAATGAAATTAAACTACTCCCTACTGCTACCAATGGCTAACTTCTAACAAGTTCTCTATAGAGACACAAAGACCAACATTTTCAATTAAATTAATATTCAGTAAAAAACAAAAATAAAATGCAGTACTATATGAAAAAGATCAGATAAAAGTGTACTTAAATTCACTTATACGTCGACTTGACTGCAGGTAGATCTTAGTCAGCCAAAGCTCAGATATTTGAGCAGAAATAACACAAGTTGTAACACTTATATGCCAACAGAATCCCTCTAGGCAAGGAGCTATACACACAGAATATCAATTAAATTAAACTACCCCCTACTGCTACCAATAGCTAACTTCTCACAAGTTCTCTGTAGAGACACAAAGACCAACATTTTCAATTCAATTCATATTCAGTGAAAAAAATAAATAAAATGCAGTACTATATGAAAAAGTGCAGCTAAAAGTGTACTTAAATTTGCTTATACATCCAGTTGACTGCAGGTAGATCTTAGCCAGCCAAAGGTCAGATATTGTTGCAGAAATCACACAAAATGTAACACATATATGGCAAGAGAAGCCCTCTATCGGCTAGCACCAAAACACAAAGAATATCAATGAAATGAAACTAACCCCTACCGCTAACAATGGCTACCTTCTAACAAGTTCTCTGTAGAGACAGAGACCAAAATTTTCAATTTAATTAATATTCAGTGAAAAAAAAAATAAAATGCAGTACTATATGAAATACTGCACATAAAGGTGTTGTTAAATTCACTTATACGTCCAGTTGACTGCAGGTAGATCTTAGCCATCCAAAGCTCAGATATTTTAGCAGAAATACCACAAGATGTAACACTTATATAGCAAGAGAAGCCCTCTAGGCAAGGAGCTAAACACACAGAATATGAATGAAATGAAACTACCCCCTACTGCTACCAATGGCTAACTTCTAACAAGTTCTCTATAGAGACACAAAGACCAACATTTTCAATAAAATTAATATTCAGTAAAAAACAAAAATAAAATGCAGTACTATATGAAAAAGTGCAGATAAAAGTGTACTTAATTTCGCTTATACGTCCAGTTGACTGTAGGTAGATCTTAGCCAGCCAAAGCTGAGATATTTTAGCAGGAATAACACAAGATGTAACAGTTATATGGCAAGAGAAGCCTTCTAAATTTTCAGCTAAACACACAGAATATGAATGAAATGAAACTACCCCCTACTGCTACCAATGGCTAATTTCTAACAAGTTCTCTATAGAGACACAAAGACCACAATTTTCAATTCAATTAATATTCAGTGAAAAAAAATAAAATACAGTACTATATGAAAAAGTGCAAAAAATAGTGTACTTAATTTCGCTTATACATCCAGTTTACTGCAGGTAGTTCGTAGTCAGCCAAAGCTCAGATATTTTAGCAGAAATAACACACGATGTAACACATTTATGGCATGAGAAGCTCTCTAGGCTAGGAGCTAAACACACAAAATATCAATGAAATGAAACTACCACCTACTGCTTCCAATGGCTAACTTGTAACAAGTTCTCTGTAGAGACACAGAGATCAAAATTTGCAATTCAATTAATATTCACTGAAAAAATAAATAATTAAAATGTGGTAGTATATGAAAAAGTGCAATTAAAAGTGTACTTAAAATCGCTTATACGTCCAGTTGACTGCAGGTAGATCTTAGCCAGCCAAAGATCAGATGTTTTCGCAGAAATAACACAAGCTGTAAATCTTATTTGGCAACAGAAGCCCTCTAGGCTAGGAGCTAATTACACAGAATATCAGTGAAATGAAACTACCCCCTAATGCTACCAATTGCTAACTTCTAACAAGTTCTCTGTAGAGACACAGACCAAACATTTCAATTCAATTAAAATTCAGTGAAAAAGTAAATAAATAAAATGCAGTACTATATGAAATAGTGCAGATAAAAGTGTACTTAAATTCGCTTATATGTCCAGTTGACTGCAGGTAGATCTTAGCCATCCAAAGCTCAGATATTTTAGCAGAAATACCACAAGATGTAACACTTATATAGCAAGAGATGCCCTCTAGGCTAGGAGCTAAACACACAGAATATGAATGAAATGAGACTACCCCCTACTGCTACCAATGGGTAACTTCTAACAAGTTCTCTATAGAGGCACAAAGACCAACATTTTCAATTAAATTAATATTTAGTAAAAAACAAAAAAATGCAGCACTCTATGAAAAAGTGCAGATAAAAGTGTACTTAAATTTGCTTATACGTCCAGTTGACTGCAGGTAGATCTTAGCCAGCCAAAGCTCAGATATTTTAGCAGAAATAACACAAGATGTAACACTTATATGGCAAGAGAAGCCCTTTAGGCTAAGAGCTAAACACACAGAATATCAATGAAATGAAACTACGCCCTACTGCTACCAACAGCTAACTTCTAACAAGTTCTCTGTAGAGACACAGAGACCAAAATTTTCAATTCAGTTAATAGTCAGTGAAAAAATATGTAAATAAAATGCAGTACTATATGAAAAAATACAGATAAAAGTGTACATAAATTCGCTTATACATCCAGTTGACTGCAGCCATTACCTGGCTTTTTCCCCCCTTTTACCATAAACACTAAGGTGTGCATACTGCTGTACTTCTACAATTATTATTTGGATTTTATTTTTACATTTTATAGCACAAACACTAATAGGTATCTGCTAAACAAAGCAATACTCTCTCAATGAAAATAGACTTGGCATTAAAACTTCTCTGCCCTTGAAACTCACATTCATTGAAACAGCATTGAAACCTACACAAAGCCAAAGAAAATGCATCTGGCCCATGGTGGATAAAGGTTACCTTTGGGCTGTTTTCCAATTATAGGCCCCTTGCACGTAAAACAAGAAACATACATGTATTCTTTGATACACCTTCCTGACTTTATTAAATTATATTCCTTGTATAGTACAGCACAATTGTTAGACTTAGACCGCATTTTAAATGTATTGTTAAAACATTTTCCAGTAGGCAATGAAGCAAAATGCATGAACCCATAATGACAAAACTGCCCAATTCAGAACATTTCCATCATAAAAATCTACTTACACACACACACACACACACACACACACACACACACACACACACACACACACACACACACACACACACACACAAAATCCCATTTTAAATATATTGTTTGAACATTTTCCAATAGGCAATGAAACAAAATGCATGAACCAATAATGACAAAACTGCCCAGTTCAGAACATTTTCATCATAAAAGTATACTTCCACACACTCTCTTGATATATATGTGTATATATATATATATATATATATATATATATATATATATATATATATATATATATATATATATATATATATATATATATATATATATATATATATATATATATATATATATATATATATATATATATATATATATATATATATATATATATGTATATATGGGTACCTATCAAACCATCGACAACTTAAAATAACGAAACTGACCCCACTGACAACTGAAATAACCGGCAGCGCAAAAACGGACGTTTACAAGGTAAGGGGTGTAAATTCTCTACTCAAGCCTACCATGGTGTGCATGACACTGCCACCCTTCCTAAACCATGGTAGGCTTGAGTAGCGAATTTACACCCCTTACCTTGTAAATGTCCGTTTTATGCTGTCGGTTAATTCAGTTGTCGGTGAGTCAGTTCGTTATTTAAGTTGTCGATGGTTTGATAGGTACCCGTATAAATATATATATATATATATATATATATATATATATATATATATATATATATATATATATGTGTATACAGTAGTGTAAGCCTCAGGCATCTTGCACAGGTTCTGTGACTGAAAACTACTTAAGTAAAAAAAAAAAAATACAACAACATTTTCCTTCTTATGTTTTATTTACCTGCTGGTGCTGGAGGTGCAGGAGGAGGTGGGGGAAGAAGCAGCAGCTGCAGCAGAAGAAGTACATTTTTTCATGATGATGATGAATAAAGTGTAGAAATATGATAAATGATGAGGACTGAGTCTTTCTTTCTTGGACGAAGATAATAAATTTCCCTCACCACCGCACAGCTCTGAGTCCGTTATGTTTGGTAACCTTTGCCCAGCCCAGAGAGAGACTCAGTCAGTGCCCTTCACTTTTACAGAGTAAAACAAGCCAAGTGCCACTACCTGTTTGCTGGCACTGCCAAGTTTACGAAGTTGCCAACGACTTTCCCATGTTAACCACCAAGTAGCTAGCTAGTAGCAAGTGCCAAGTATGCTGTATGGCACAATTGCAAGCGAAGCAATGAACCAACAAAAAAAAACACATTTTAAATTTAAAAAAAAACACTCTCTCTCTTTCTTCTCTATCTGTTCAGCTGTGCTGGCCTGAGCAACTGCTTCAAATAAATCTTCAAATTAAATGGTGCTGCTGCTGGACTGTCATTGGTGCTTGCTCAATGTCAATCAAATGCTCTCAGGCAGCCCAGGCTTCTCTGTTCAATACGTTCTTCTTCTTCTGTCTCGTCATCATCTGTCAAGCCAGCCCACCCCACTCTCTTTATCCCCTAGCCTACAGGCAGGTTGCAGCAGGCGAGACGTGTGATTGAGTGACAAGTCAGCATGTGCACTGCTGCTGGCCTGCTGCTAAATGTAAACAAAGTTGTAAGTTACTTTGTTTATTTTCATTTTAGCAGCAGTGCACGTGGGGACTCATCACTCAGTCACACATCTCACACGGTGCAACCTGCTGAAAGGGTATGGCCCTGGCTGTGACTGGTCTGGGCAATTAAGTTTAATGGAACTAACAAGTCCCGGGTGGCAGTCACTCAGTCAGTGGTGCTCTTCTGTTGTTGTTCCCAATTCCCCCATCCTCCCCAGTCCACTCCCAACCTTGCTCAGACTGGAGTCGACAGAGACTATTTTCATTTCTAAATTCTACCTTTATACTTTTTTAATCAATGTATTTCTTTGTCTTCACTTGACAAGAGACTAGGTCAAAAAGTTGCAATTGCAAACCATAAACAGCAAAGCAAATCAACAAACTATAGATCTCCTCCACACACTCCGACTCTGACCATCTCTCTAAGTTGTTTGGCAAGCCAAGCCTTTTAAGTTTATTTATACTATATTGTAGTGTAAATTTAACGCGTACATTGAATCATGGATTGATTTGACTGCTCACCGCTGACATGTACATTTATGCAGCAGCAGGCTTGCTTACAGACATTTTACTATTATTTATTTATTTCTCTACAGTCTACTGCCTGCCTACTGCTGTGCTGTCATTCACTGCTGTGTGAATCAACCAAACATCAGGAGGACAGAAAGAAAACACAACTTAAGTTGTTATGATTTTAATTTACTCAGTCTACACTGCAGTCAGTTGATTCTTCTATAACACATGATATAGCTGCCTGGGCCTGGGGTGAAAAAAGGATTTTATTTCTGATCGGCATGGCATTGAATGACAGCATTTATTTTGGAAAGAGACGGGAGTGGACGGGTCACAGTACGGCAGAGGCTCAAGAGTTCTTTTTAGTACTGTCACTGTGCGTGTGTGTGTGTGTGTGTGTGTGTGTGTGTGTGTGTGTGTGAGATGAGACATGACATGAGAGAGAGTGTGACTGTGAGCTGAATTGTGTAAGTTTGTAACTGTAATATGCAATGCAACAATGCATATGCAATTATGTTATACATTTTCTCTTGCTTTACATGGCCTGCAGGGGACGGGGGTGTGTATGTGTATGTATGTTGTTGTGATGGTTTGACTTAGTTTGACAGACACAACACAGCACAAGCACAAGTGACTTCACTTGATTTAATGGGGGCCAGGGGGGGGGGGGTGGTTTCAACTTTAAACTGTTCCGTTCTGCATTCCTTCCGTAACTGTAAATGTAAACTAAAGTTAAATGAATGAAGGATTGATTTCAACTAACTAAGACAGCGGCCTGCCTCCTCAGCTGAAATCTGACAGGATGGCAGGCTGCTCATGTAGCTGACGACACCACGCATGCCTCCGCGATGACATCAGTTTAAAAAAAGCCATAAAAAAAAGCCGGGAAATTCAGAAATTAAGGGGTTCCACTCGGGAATCATGGCACCCCATTAATTTGGATCTCAAAACCGGTAAAAACTGAGAAATTTGATATGGTTCTGAGGTATGGCCATCAGTACAGCTGCTGCTACTTCCTGCAAGTAGCCTGGTAACCTGTTAGGCACTGGGTCTAAGAATGGATTTTAATGTGCAATAGGTTTAAATATGTCAACAGATTTTTGAACTAGTACCCCTGCTGCATACACCCCATTTTCATGATAGAACAAAGTAAAAGGTTTCTTATAATCTGGGAGTCCTAAGGCTGGGGCTGTAGCAAAGGCTTATTTAAATGAAGTAAAAGCATTGTCTTCCTTTTCTTTCCAGGGTAATGACTCTGGTGTGCCTTGTTTGAGCATATCAATCAAAGGTCTAGCAATTTCTACATAATTTGTTATCCATTGCCTACAGTGTCCAGCCAAACCTAAAAAGGCTAATAGCTGCTTCTGAGTAACATTGCAGGGTACTTTTATAATACCTTCATCACATGAAGACAAGAGGTGCCTTTCCCCATGTGAGACTAAATGTCTTAAGTACTTAGGTGGCCATAAATGAAGTTTTTCCTTTGATACGTTATGTCCCTTTTTTGCTAATTCAGTTAGTAAATGTATAGTATCTTGCTAACAATGTGTTAGTGTATCAGAAGCCACAAGTATATCATCTACGTATTGTACCAATACAGATATGCATGGAAACTGGAACTGCTTTAAAATTAAGAGTCACTATCAACAAATCCTTGTGGTAGTCATAGCCACGTATATTGAATTCCCCAATATGTAAAGGGAAATAAATACCATCTGGATGAATAAGAATAGAAAAGAAACCTGAACATAAATCTACTACAGAAAAGTAAGTAGCACACAATGGTATGCAACTCACTGTAGTTCACCACCACAAAAGTTTCATGCAACAAGACTCATGTTTTTGTATTCCTAGTACTAGAGGTGACTAGAAAGAACATAAGAGGAGGTGACATAATTTTATGAACTGAACAAGCTGAAATGAAATAGATCACTCATTTACAGGCTGAGACGCCCCCTGGTTTAAATAATTGCCTGCCTTTGCGACCGGCACTAAGTGGGCATCGTCTTGTAAAATAAACAAAGATTGATTGATGTTAAAGGGTGTTGTCTAAAAACTGGACATTGATTGGACATTATTTAAATGTATATTGGAAAGAGTGAATGGTTATTTTATGGATCTGATGAAGGACATTTTGATATGTCTGAAAGTGCTTATCCTTATACCTATTTTTTCTGTGTTACTAGTTTTAAATATTTTTATTAAACCATTAAGACCAACTTTTTGTCACCTGGCTTTTGTTTATATATTGTTGGCCGTGCTGGAGAATTTGTGTTTTTATCTTGGCTTAATTGTAATCATACAGTTTCTCCTACTTGTTGTTGCTTCATGGCTTTCATTAATATATATATATATATATATATATATATATATATATATATATATATATATACACACACACACACACACACACACACACACACACACACACACACACACACACACACACACACACACACACACACACACACACAGTGTATTTAGAATATTTTTCTTAGGCTCGTTGTTTGAGCTAATTAGTGTGTTGTGCATATTTTGATAATTTAGATATTGTGCGGTTTGTTTAAGAAAGCTCTTTTAAGTTAGAGGGCTGCCTGATCCCTTCAATTTAGGTGTCTCTTTCCCTTTTTCTGTGTGACTTAGTCTTCTTATTTACATTGGTTGACTAACTGTCCTTTTTGGTGGACTTCTCTACCACCCAAACAACCCGTTTAAGTTAGAGTGTTATTCTATAGTGTTTGCTTTTATATATTTTCTGCTTAGGAAGTTTCCAAAAAAAGAAAAACTGTTACCTTTTGGTGTTTTTTCTGTCCGGTAAGTTAGCTCACTTTAGTGAGAGAGCTGCTTGGTCCATTTAAATTAGAGGGCCTCCCGTTTTAATTTCTCCAAGTCTTTTGGGTTTCTAATACCATGACAGGAATGGACCCCATTCCTAAGTTAAAGTACGATTAAAGTTCATGAAATTAGTATTGCTTCACTTTTTGATGTTAGCCAAAAGTGCTCTTCGCAGCACCCGCAATGTGTCCAGTAATGACTCCTTCTGAAATTCATATGGTGTTACATGAATTGGTAACATATCTAAATACGACTGCAAATTCTTTGTTATGAGACCAGTTGCTCCTACTACTATTGGAACTGTCTGGGTATCTTTCTTCCACATGGCTCTTGTTTCTGCCTACAGATCGAGGTATTTTATAACTTTGTGTCTCTCTGTACACAAGACACTGTAGTCACTAGGTGTGGTGATTTCAATGATCAATGCCACTTTTGTCTTCTTTTCTTGGACCACTATATCTGGTTTTCTACTATCTTATCTTTTGGAATGTTGGTATTGGGTGATCCCATGTGATGTAAACTTCATCATTTTCTATGATTCTCTGTGGCTCATGTTTCCAGTGCTTTTCAGCCACTTCGATACCATAATGTTTGCACAATCTCCAGTGTAACAATCTCGCCACATTATTATGCCTTTCAGTATACAGTCCCTCTGCCATAAGAGAGTCACAACCAGCAATAAGGTGTGTGAATGTTTCCAATTCGGTTCCACAATACCTACATATATCTGTTTCTCCCACATGTTCAATGGACTTAGTAAACCAGCGTGTATGTAGCCCACTATCTTGGGCTG